>NW_027069653.1:654113-881289 GCF_002906115.3 Quercus suber | reverse complement strand
CAAGATCAAGCTCAAGTTAACAGGAAATCTGTTTCTAATTTAAGAAAATAAACTTCTAAGGCACCACACATTTTTCAGCAGAAAAAATCATGCATGCGTGTTTCAATGGTTAAGAGATGCCTGAACTTTTGTGAAACACTTACAGGTACTGATATGGCTGTGAGAAATTCTTCAGAAAGTGGTGCTTCAGATAGTTCTCCAAAAAGAGGAATGATTTTGCCCTTCCAACCCCTTTCACTCGCATTTAACCATGTGAATTACTACGTGGATATGCCTGCTGTAAGTAACTTATTTTTAAACATTTTCATGTTTTGGTAAAGTAATTTAGGCTTTCATTGACATTTTGAATATCATATCACTTTAAGGTCTTGTCAAACTTTTATTCTACCTACCAAATGCTTATGTAAATTTTGGTCTTTCATACCAGGAAATGAAGAGTCAAGGAGTTGAAGAAGATCGTCTTCAATTGCTAAGAGATGTCAGTGGTGCTTTCAGACCAGGAATATTGACAGCACTTGTGGGTGTCAGTGGTGCTGGGAAGACAACCCTTATGGATGTGTTAGCCGGAAGAAAGACCGGTGGATACATTGAAGGAACCATTAATATCTCTGGTTACCCTAAAAACCAAGAAACCTTTGCTCGGGTTAGTGGTTACTGTGAACAGAATGACATTCATTCACCAAATGTTACTGTCTATGAGTCTATCCTATATTCAGCTTGGCTCCGTCTCTCTGCAGATATAAATACAAACAAACGAAAGGTATGTTGCTCGGTCTTCTAGAATCATCTTTCTAGACTTCGGAACATATTCATTTGTTTCTAATCACCCTGTCTGGATTCCTATTGCTTAATGATCCAAGTTCTAAGTGTGTTATTTAATTTGTATATTTATTTTTTGTTTTTGGTATAGATGTTTGTAGATGAAGTTATGGAGTTGGTTGAGCTTACACCAATAAGAGACGCCATAGTTGGCCTTCCGGGAGTTAATGGTCTTTCAACAGAACAAAGAAAAAGGCTGACAATAGCTGTGGAGCTTGTTGCTAACCCCTCTATCATCTTCATGGACGAACCAACATCTGGTCTTGATGCCAGAGCTGCTGCTATTGTTATGCGTACTGTGAGAAATACAGTGGATACTGGGAGAACTGTTGTATGCACAATCCACCAGCCTAGCATAGACATTTTTGAAGCTTTTGATGAGGTATGGCTCAATTTTCTTAATTTTGTTGTTAGAGTTTGTCACTTAATGGCCTGTTTGGATGTTTAAAAATAGAGGGGGAGTAGAGTAGAGGAAGGGAGAGTAATCCAATTACCTTACTTGGAAGTTTTTTAAGAAATGAGGGGGAGGAGTTTGGAGGGGTTTGGAGGGGTTTCAACTCCCTCTAGCCCCCCATTTTTAATTTCTCCAAATTGGAGAGATTTGGAGGGAGAGTAGAGTACATAAACTATTGACTAAGTAAATTACATAATTTACCCTTATTATATTAACAAAATTACATAAAGGGAAGGGCTAATTACTCCATTCCCCCTTACTAATTTTAAAAACATCCAAACAAAGTGGAGGGGAATCATTCTCCTCTACTCTCCTCCCCATTACTCCCCTCCTCTCTACTTCCCTCTACTCTCCTCCCTCTCTAAACTTCCAAACAAGCCATAAATGTTTCTTATGCATCTATTTTGCAATATGTTTTCAACTTTGGCGTTGTGCTTTTTGCAGCTACTGCTGATGAAAAGAGGAGGACAAGTCAGTTACGCTGGCCCTCTCGGTCGCAATTCTCACAAGCTGATAGAATATTTTGAAGTGAGTATCTTTTTTCATGTTTTTTCATGTTTGCTCCCTATTGAATCAAATGGTAAGAGTTTTTCCATATTTCTAGTATCTACACATATGCTCTTCATTTATACTTCAACCGATTGTGTTATTCCTTGGGATTGACTAGCAGGTATTTTGCTAGCTATTTACTAATATCTATATCTATGTAGGCTATCCAGGATTACTAAGATTAGGGATGGTTATAATCTGCTGCGTGGATGCTTGAAGTCACTGTCCTACAGTTGAGAGTAATCTTCATGTGGATTTGCTGACATTTTTGCAACTCCTCCTTATCAGTAGTTTAATTATTTTGGTAATAAGTTTTTTCCTTCGTTCCTGGGATTTCAGGTACTGTGATTCTGATTTCTTTTCACACTCTTTCAGGAGGAATCAGGATTATCAAGAGCTAGTACTCCGGTGGCAGGCTCCAACGACTCCACTTCACCAAATTCTCCCAATCATTCATTGTTCAGTGAACGCTTGTTTCTGGAAACAATTGTCTTATTGGAGAAACCCTCAGTACAATGCCATCCGGTTTTTAATGACTATAGTCGTTGGTGTATATTTGGTCTAATCTTGGGACAAAGGACAAAGATGTAAGTCTTGAATTTTTTCTTTAGTTGATTGTCTTAGTTTTCTGTCATTAAAAGGGTTGCATGAATGTAGATGTGATCTATTTGATCAAAGCACCACTGCTTAATATTCATTTTCATTGGTACTTGTATCAGATATCAACTCTAATTGTTTTGTTACAGGGCCAACAACAAGACTTGAATGAATCTTTTGGGAGCCATGTATGCTGCTGTGCTTTTCCTTGGTGGCACAAATGCTTCTGCAGTGCAGTCTGTTGTCTCCATTGAGAGAACAGTTTTCTACCGTGAAAAGCTGCTGGATTTTCTGAACTGCCTTATGCATTTGCTCAGGTAAGTCAAATGCAATTTGTCTCTTTCTAGTAGGACTGTAACTCCAAATTGACAACAGAATGTATCTTGCCATCAAGAAAACTTAATTTATACAGGGCTAAAGCACTATCCTAATTATGCAGGTGGCCATTGAGATGGTTTCATTGCAGTTCAAACTTTTGTTTACACTGTTATCCTTTACTCTATGATCGGGTTGAGTGGACAGCAGCCAAGTTCCTTTTGTTCTACTTTTTCATACTTACATGCTATATCTACTTCACATTGTACGGCATGATGCTTGTTGCACTGACACCAAGCCACCATATTGCTGCCATTTGTATGTCATTCTTCCTCAGTTTCTGGAATTTGTTCTCTGGTTTCCTCATTTCCAGGAAGGTATGTTATTCTTACTCAATATATGTTAACTCAACAACTCGGTTTTGCCATTATGTCCACTCTCTTTGCATACAAAACTCACTCTTGCCTACACATTGCAGCTGATCCCCATATGGTGGAGGTGGTACTACTGGGCTTCTCCTGTGGCTTGGACACTATATGGTCTTGTAGCCTCTCAAGTTGGTGACATAGATGGTTTGCTTGAGATTCCTGGCGCAGGTAGCGTGACAATAAAGGAGTACCTCAAAACATCCTATGGTTTCGAACATGACTTCCTTCCAGCTGTTGTAGCGGCCCATATTGGCTTTGTTCTCATTTTCGTCTTTGCGTTTGCCTATGGCATCAAGTTCCTCAACTTCCAAAGGAGATAACTTGCCTGAGTTATACACACACCACAAGTCTACAGTATGTTTGGGAGTTTGTAAATGAACGAAATCGGTAAATTTTGAAGGAGTGGAATTCGTTGTTCTTCTTCTAGTGTTCTTTGGAGTTTATAAGGGAGGATAGGAAAATATATAAATTATATATATTTTGACTATTATGCTCATTATGTTTTATTTGTATAATTCTATTTATAGAATGAAGGATAAAAACATAATTCTTTCTCAACCAATGAGGGGAGTAAATGGTTTACTTCACTTTTGAGTGGAAGGCTTATAAAAGAATGGAATGGTCCATCCTAGTCATTTCGTTTCTTCCTTCTGAACTCCCTCTATTATGTCTGATTTCCTTTCCTTCCTCGTACGGTAGGAAAGCAGTTGTGTAAAAGTAGCTACAAATGGAAAGCAAAATAGTTACTTCTTTTTATTGTAATGTAATTTTTTTTTCCATCTTGTGTATTTGTATTCTTTTCTCTGGTTGTCGATAAAAGTTGCTATTGTTCATTTGTCCTACAGTATAAATAGAACCATCAAAATGATTTGGTGCATATTGAACATTATATTCTTAATTTACTGTCACATATTTTGAATGGCTTTGATATTTTCAGTTGGTTCTCTTTCGTTTTGTTCATGCGTAGCCATATTTTGAAAGTGTTTCTAGAAGATGAAAATATTAAGATGATAATCCAAAATAATTCATATTGAAGAGATGGATTAAGAATGCAAGAGTTTAAATTGTCTTGAATATTCGTGAGTGTGAATTACAAAGTCACCCTAAGCTATAAATGAGAGAATTTACTATGGCATTATTCATTTTGCTTTTTTTTTTTTTTTCGTATCGTGAGAAAGAAGGAAGAGAATAGATAATAGTTGTTATGTATAAAGAAAGAAAATGTAAATTAAATAATCTTATATTGAGTGTTTTGAATTTTTGCACAAATTAAAACAAATACTCTTACGATACTATTGCACCAAATCCAAATCACCCATACACAGCATTCCACCTCCAAATGTATGCATTTAGCAGCTTTTTCATGTTTTAGGCTTTGGCTACCTTCCGTAGTTATCACATGTACCTTATAATTTCTCTTATAATCTTTTTTTTTTTTTTTTTTTTTGAATTCTCAAACAGACAAAATTTGCGTAAAACCTCAACCTCCAATCCCCATTGCATCAATATCCACAGACAAACTCCTCCACATACACAAACCTATGGGTTGACAGCTAGATTATTTGTTAATAAACTATTTTAGGAAAATTTTAATACTATTTTTATGAAAAATAGAAGAAAAAAAATTGTCAATTTATTTTATTTTATTTTTTTCATCTAAAATTTTTTGGCAAAAAACTCATTTTAGTCCCTACATTTTCACGCGATTTCTACTTTGGTTCCTAACTTTTTTTTTCACCGATTTTAGTCCATATCCTAAAAACACGTCTCGTTTTAGTCCTTGTCATTACATCAGAGACAGAAATTGCATAGCTGGCAAACGGAAAAAATTAAAAATACTAAAATAATGTCCACTGTATCCACGTGGCTTTCACGTTAGCCTCTAAATTTTTTTTTTAAAAAAAATTAAAAACAAAATAAAAACCAAACCCAGCAAGAATAACAAATTTAAAACCCAAAAAATTAAATTCAAACTCATATTTCAAACCCCCACACCACCAAAACATCAAACACAAAAATCAAAACTCAAAACCCAAATTTTCTTATACTTTTTGAGAAACCAAACACAAACCTCCGATCCAAACCATAGAGTTGAAACCAAACTACCTTCAACCTCAGATTCAAAACTATCAAACCCAAACGAAATCAACCTCACCTGACAACAAAACCATCTCCTCTCTTAGTCGACGCTGCTTTCTTCTTGCTCGTGTTTGCCTGGGATGTGGGTTTGCATGAAGGTTCTTTCATGGTGGAAACCGTGGGTCTTGGGTTTTGGGTCTTTGGTCATGGAAATCGTTTTATAGATCGGTGGGTTTGGGTTTCTTGCTCATTCTCTGTACGAAACTCATTGAAGAAGAAGAAGAATCGTAGCGTTGTTGTTGTTGTTCTTTGTCTTCGTCTTTATGAAGCTCTCTCCGGCTCTGCGTTCTTCGCCACCTCTTGCGTCGTATCGCTTCAAGACCACGAGGAAGAACCAGTCTTTGCTGGTGGCAACTCGCGTCGTCTCCTCCCACTCTGCCTGTACCGGCGTCGAGGTAGACCGAGAACTGGTGTGGCGATATTTTGATCTTCTGGCTCAAAATCAATTGGAAGCCCTTGAATTACAACGACGGGTAAACGAACACGCTTTCGATCTTCCGATGTCAATGTGGGTGTGATGTAGCCGTGGGTATGGTGGATTACGAAGTGTTTTGGTGGGCTGAGGGTTTGAATTTAATTTTTGGGTTTTAAATTTGCTGGGTTTGTGTTTTGTTGATCTTGTTCTTTCTGGGTTTTAAATTTGTTGTTCTTGCTGAGTTTGGTTTTTATTTCTGTTTTTTTCTTATTTTTTTTTTTTTTAGTTAAAATTAATAAATTAATTTTTTTAATATAAAGGCTGACGTAAAAAGTCACGTGGACACAGTGAGTATTATTTTAATATTTTTAATTTTTTCTATTTGTCAGCTGTGCAATTTTCGTTTCCAATATAACATTAGAAACTAAAATGAGACGCGTTTTTTAGGATAGGAACTAAAATCAATGAAAAAATAAAAATAAAAACTATAATAAAAATTGCTTAAAAATGTAAGAACTAAAATGGGTGTTTCACCAACTTTTTTTAAAAATATTTTGACTATCAAGTCTCGGGACATTCATTAATTTTTCTTTTATATATATATATATATATATATAAACACACACGGTTAAACACATACAAAGTAGAGTACAAAAAAGGAAGCAAGCAAAGTATGTCAGACCAAAAACCAGAAGCCAGCACCCAAACCCAAATCTCCAAACCCAGACCCAGAGTGGTCTGTTGCATAGGCGACACACACGGCTACATCACCAAGCTCCAAAACCTTTGGTCCAACCTCCAATCCCACATCGACCCACAAGATTTCCAAGCCGCCCTCATCATCTTCCTCGGCGACTACTGTGACCGTGGACGCCACACCCGCCAGGTCATCGACTTCCTCATCTCCTTGCGCTCCTCGTACCCGAACCAGACCCACGTGTTCCTGTCCGGAAACCACGACTTCGCCTTCGCAGCGTTCCTCGGCGTGTTGCCGAAGCCACCTGATGGGTCCCACTTCTCGGAGGGTTGGAGAGAGTACGAGGATAAGGAGGAGAGAGAAGGTTGGTATAAAGGTGATGGGTACGAGGATATGCACTTGCAAGGTAGGAGATGGGGTGGGAATATTAAGGAAAAGTTCAACGTTGCTAAAGGGACTGAGTATAAAGGTTCTATCTACGATGCTGGACCCACTTTTGAATCCTATGATGTTCCTCATGGATCTTCTGGTACGTTTTGTATGGAAAAGATCTCTTCTTTTTTTGGGATTTGATGGGTGTTGGGAAATGGGGTGTGTTTGATTTGTTTGGCTCTTGGTTATCTAATGTGAAGTGGGTTTGTTGTGTTTTGCGTGTTATGGTTCTTTGATTTGGTCTTGGGGTGCATTGGATAAGGTGTTGCAAAACAGTGTTTTGGATTTAAAAATGAGCGTTTATAAAGAAGTTAGGAAGAGTTGCTGTTGTGAAACGGAGTTTTGGGTTTTAAAATGTACTTTAGGCTCCCAAAACGTCTAATCAAAGGGACCCTTGGTTAAGTTATTTGATTTGATTGAGTTCATGGTGTGTCTTTTGTTGTTTGAATGGAAATTGGAATATTGGGATTTTGTGTTTGATTTGTTTGATTCTTGATTTTTCAATGCCAAGTGGTAATTCTGTTTTGGGTATATGGTTCATAGTGAGGATTTAAATGCGTGTGTTTTATGTGTTGGATTAAGAAATTTATTTATTAATTAGTATGTTTTTGAAGGGGCACCAATCACATTTATTGGCTTTAAGGGTTTTTTTTTTTTTTGGCAATAAATTGGAAGTAGCTTTTGCATTTCTCTGCTTGCATTATTGTGCTGAACATCTGAAGTATTGGGAATTGTAAATCTTAGTTCTAGAAATATTGTACATGATTAGTGGTTTTCAAATGTAATTGTTACTGTTGCGTTTTTGTTTTTGTTTTGATTTTGAGCTTATTGTGCACAGATTTGGTTAAGGCAGTTCCTGATGAGCACAAGAAGTTTCTTGCTGATTTGGTCTGGGTGCACGAAGAGGTCAGGATTGTTTTGGTTGCTTTTCTTTCTTGTTTTTCAAAAGCCCCGTAACATGCTGTGAACTATGGGCAATATTAAGCCAGTTGATTGTAAATTGATCTAAACTCTTGGAAGAAATGTTAAAGTTTGTGGGATTTGGTGATATGCATGTTTTCCAGAATGATGTCTGTGTGGAAACTGAGAATGGAATTACACACTGTAAGTTGATTGCTGTGCATGCTGGTTTAGAGAGAAACAAAAATGTTGAAGAGCAGCTGAAATTTTTGAGGGCCCGGGACACCCGGGTTCCCAAGGTAGAGGCTCTTAGCGGGAGGAAAAATGTATGGGATATCCCAAAGGTGATGTCACTCTTATACCTCTGATCTGCCTTAACAAAATTTGCATCTGCTGCTTTATTTAATCTAGGATAGTGCCTTAGTTGTTCCTTTACTTACTACCCTACTTGATTAGGGAATTGCATTGTGAATTCATTAAGATATAATTGTATCATCAACCTTATAAAAATATGGAATATAACTGAATTTTAGATAGTATCTTACAGGAACTGTCTGAGGATCCAATAATTGTGGTAAGTGGTCACCATGGGAAGCTTCATGTTGAAGGGCTAAGGCTGATTATTGATGAAGGTGGTGGACTGGAGAAAAATCCGGTGGCTGCTATTGTGCTCCCCTCAAAGAAGATCATTCGTGATACCGATGTTTTGGCGAAATAATTTTACAAATTTGCAATGATATGTCATAATAAAGTGTCTCTATATTCTTTCTAAATTTGGCAAAGCATATATGATCAAGGATGGGGGTCACTCCTTATCAGCTGATGGAAATAGAGTTCAGAAAAAACAAAACTGACTCAGTTATATCATTTGTAATCTTATCACAATTAATACAAATTGTTTGGAGGATATTGAAAAATACTGGACTTGTCTAGTTCAATTCTTCTGCAATGCAGATGTATGGATAATACATGAACTTTCTAGCCATTGAGAATAAAAGGGAAATTGACACATTGCATTATCGTTAAATGCATGAGTGTTGTTGCTTTGGGATGTTCTCAAGTTCTTAAAGAATAGCTGCAGGTGGGGCTTATGGGAAAATCAGAATAATTGACTAGGCTAAGTTGGCATTATATTCTGCCTTCATGGTTTAACATTTTGAGGGTGGTGGGGCGTTAATATGGCTAATGGTTATTCCTGTCATACGGTTATTTGTTTGTCTTTTGAGTTTTGACCAGGGGGAACAAAACGAGAAACAAGCAACAAATGAATAAGGGTAAGTGCTAAGTTCAATGAGGATGAAGAATGAACCCAAGCTCTCTTTGACAGAATGAAAGCCCCTGTTTGCCCGTAAATAAAACAACACTGATCTCTGCACCAGCAGCAGGGGAAAGAGAGGAGGATTTTACTCTATTACACAAGCAGTTTCGGGACTAAAACTTGATTGTTGTACATGTAAGAGCTTCAGTTTTAATGTGTGTGTCTGAGAGAGAGAGAGAGAGAGAGAGACCCTATTTCTTCAGTCCTGGCCAAACTAAATCCAAACTAGAACGGGGTACATTAAAAATGAATTCCAACATGTTTAATGGATCAAGAGTCATTCAATTTTGAACCCTATTTCTAGTTGAACCCTTCAAAATACACTATCCATGCAAAATTGATTTACTTGAAGTGAAACTGTAAAGGGTATTCTTGTTATTTTGGGAAGCCAAGCATGGGAAATTACAAAGGAACAATTGTATAGACCTCGCCTGCTCCATGTATTTGAATGAAAAGGGAAAATAAATAAAAAAAATTATAATAAAGGAAACTTTTCACTCTTCCCCATCAGAGCTTGAACCAGTGTGTTCTCCATGGACACTGACATTGCCCCCGACCCCATTTGTATTTGTGCTCTTATCATCCTCATCATCTTCACTGTACTCACTCTCATAATCATCAAAGCCTTCTTCTTCTTCATCCTCTTCGTCCTCAATCTTATCCTCCACTGTTAGACCCTCTCCTGCCAAGTCACCTGCCCTTGTACCTGCTCGGCTCTGTTTCAAAACTTTCACCTTCAAGGTTGTCTTCTTGTCACAACCAATCCACGAGTCACACAAGCAGTAAGAAGTTAGGTTATAATTTCCCTCAGCTGGGGCCTGAAACTTACCCATTACTAACCTTGATCCATTCCTCACTTTCTCCACAGCTTCTTTAACAGCTGCACTTATCTCCTTCAAGCTAGACCCTAAGCCCTCTTTTGACACTTGAATTGCTTTTGTTGCAGCTGTTATCGCAGCACCCTCATCCATGAAGCTTACCCTCTGGGACAGCCAAACATCATTGGAGACAGAATCTGCAAGCAGCAACCAGAAATTCTCTTCCTTGTGGAAGGGGAAGTAAGGAGCATGTGGAAGGGCACCGACCAGGCCATTCCCCCGCCTCAGTGTGATCCAAGCATGCATCGTGACTATGTCACCCTCCTGTATTCCCTCTTCACCCTCTGTCTCACATTTGATATCAATCGTTATTGAAGGCATCATTTCAAGAACCATCTCCACATCTTGAGAATCAGCAGCAGAAAATCCAGCAACCTGAGTCAGCAGCTCAGCACGCTCCTGTAGGGTCAAGTCTTGAAACTCTTGAAAAGAACGCACTTTCTGCAATTATATGAAGTTTTTGAGACACTAACAGAACCCACCTCCACTCTTTCTCTTTTTCAACCCTTCTCTTTGCAGGTTGGAAAAAAAGGGGAGGAGAAAAGGATACAGAAATAAATTTTAAATTTAAATGGAAAGCCTGAGCCCCAATATACTGCAGTTTGTACAGCCCACCAATAATTGTAGTAAGGGTAACATACAACAATAGTTAGAATATGGATAGTCAAATCAGGCTCTATATCAAATGAGAAAGTATAGGGGCACAAGTTTTTTGCCACAACACTGACATGATAGATTGTGAGTGGTAGAGAAAAAATAGTGAGTCGTAAAAGAACTCATATCAAATTTGTTGGAATTGATGATCATCTTTTTCCAAGAAAAACTGAATACTGTCTGTTATCCAATATCTTACCACCATAAGCATATCATAGGTCTGAATGGATAAAGTGATAACTACAAGTGCAGTGTGTCAATTTATCACAGAAGATCAAGCTTAAACTGTTGCTTTAGCGCGGGTACTAAACCAGAATATTATTGGAGATACATGAATTTCCCAAAGAGAGGGCAAAAAACTGAAGATGAAGAAATTTCCTTACCTTACGTGTGATCTTTTTGACAATGGCCTCAGTAAAGTGTGGCAGCTGCAGAAAGGGTGCAATTCCTTCACTAAATCCTCCAGCTGTTTTCCTTGCACTGAGTGGAACTGCCTGCGTCATTGTTTTGCAAAGAGAATGCACTCCTAGTAAGACTACCGATGAAAAGAATAGTACTAAATTTAATAAGAGTTAGAAAACTAAAAGTTGAACATTTGGATTCCCAATTCATGAATGCCAAATGATACGTAATAGGGATTAAGTCCTAAGATTCTCAGCAAAATCAGATGCACAAAACATTCTCCTAAATTCCAGGCCAAAATTAATATAAGCAAACCAAAAATAATTTTCAGGAGGTGTCATGCGAGCATTTAAATACCAGGTTAGCAATTCCCAGGTTGCAGTTGGTTACCATTGGCCAGAAAACAAGTAGCACAAGGAACAAAAGGGTATTAGAATCACATGAAAATCCATGTCAACTTCTATGGCATTACAGAAAAATCTGACCATGAAACGTAGATTGTCTCCAAAGTGAATTATTCTAGAAAGGGGAAACAATGAGCTCATATCAAAAACAAATTGAATGATGGAGTGTTGGTAGCAATATGCAAGCTCAGGGGATAAAAGGGTGTTGTGTGGTTGTCGTAGGTCTTATGTTCAAATCTGTGGTATCAAAGAAGGCATAAAACAGTCATATGATCTCCAATATGTCAAGCTAAGAGAAGAAAGAAAAAGTGGGAGGGGGGGCTGAACTCTGGCAGGAAAAATAACCTGGGTGAAATTTTGAGAAAGCTCAACCACTCCAATCGCAGGCCTCAACCATCCATACCCTTGAGAAGTGCGGGGTAGAATTGCCATCTGTATCCATAAAGCACATATCAATTACCATAACTTCTGGAAGAATTAAAACTGAAATGCATCTAAGATGCATGTGTAAGCACATAATTGTTTCCTTTAAGAGGAGAAGTTAAAAATCAAGATAACTGTCAAGATGCAACCAACTGATACACACCCAACACTATTTCCTAGTGTTTTGGATGAGCTTATTTTGTTTAAAAAATAAAGCTTTGTAATAGTACAACTGTACCTAGAAATAGTGAGGCCTTAAAGTACAAAAGCTGGCAGTGAACCCAAGCTAACATTTTCAATTACAAACTCCCCCCACCAAAACCCCCCCACAAATATATATATATATATATATATATTTGCCTTTGTCATCCACAAAATTCTGGAATAGGCCTAGATAAACAGGGATTTCCATTACCTACAGGATCATAAATTTTTTTAGAGCAGGAAAGAGGATTTAACAATATGTTTTCTCCTTTGTATTAAGAAAGATAGATAGATAGGTAAAAAAGATAATGAATAGAGCACTACCAGGTTTTCCATCAACCATGACAGCACTGCAGTTAACTTTCTTCAAAATCCTCAAATAAAGTCCTTTCATAAATAGAATTTTTACAAGGGTATGGGTCAGGAAACATAAATATACCTTCATTAATTCTTCAAGAAGACGAGGTGAACATTCAAGCACACGCCTGAAATCACCCAGCAATGCTGGAGATAGAGCAGCAGACTCTCGATTCAATTGGGCTTGGACCAACAATACTGTCTGAATAGTAATAAGTTAAGTGTGTGAACCCAAGTGAAACAGTGCCAGTCTGCCAGATAGAGCCATAAAATGGCAAGCAAATCACCTTTACAAGAGCCGGATGCTGCTTCCAAAACTTAGCTTGTTCTTGACGAATGTTCTTATGGTCCAGGTTTAACTCACTCCTCACTAACAAGAATAGTCTCTGAAGGGGTTCATCATCGCTCCTACGAACTGGAATGTCCATATATTCAGCAGCCGTTGTGAAGACCTCCATGACCTTGCTGTAAAAGTGAAGTAATATAAAAGAAAACCAAAAAGAAAAAATCAGGCACACACAACTCAGTAGTGGAATAAACTCTATAGCAACCATGAGAATATTTGGCAGCAATGTAAAACCAGATAAAATCTTATGTTTATATTGTCTGTTTAAGAGTGGAAAACAAGTTGGAAGCAAGAGATTACTTGCCCTCTCCAAAAACAAAAACTTACCCCAATGTTTATTTGGTGGTTAAAAACATTTTATGAAAAGCTTTTGGCCTGACACCAACCCCTATTGATGCCAAACTTCTGAAAGGCCATTTAGTGGAAGGAGATGGGCCTGCCAACAGCATCAAGAAAGAGAAGTTTGGAGGAAGGTTTAAAAGTGTACCCTATTGATTACATCCACATTTTTTTTCATCAATGCAAGAAATCCAAAGCAATAGTGACTATTTAGCGGGAGTTGAAGACTGACAAATAAGTGCACCAAAATATCAGCCTGGAGAAATTCAATACCTTGGGGCTAAAGAAGGCTTCATGAAGTAGTAGTATGCAGACATAGTTTGATGCCTGACATAGTTTCCAGTATATTTGGATGACCTTGATAGATATATGACAGCCATCACCAAGGGCAAAAGGATACAGACTCCAACAATCCCGAGTAAAAGTATTCCACCCGATGCCCCATCAATATTTAACAGAAACAGAGGAAGAGCTACACTCATTTCAATCCCCTGACTCAAACAAAATATAACATTAATTCAGTGGTACATGTTCAAGTAAATCAACTTCCCCACTTCAACACATAAAAAACATAGCAAAAGGGTTTCTTCATGTGTTATTGAAGGGAAAAATAAAATAAAAATACTACCTTCCTGCCATCTGGATGTCCATATTTTTCAAAATTCTCACGAGATACTGGATCTGTCAGAGCCTGGTAAGCTTTTGATATGTATTCCACAAAATAATTGTGAGCCTCTGAAACAAAAGAGGGAGAAAATTTTCATAAGCTCAGGTCCTTAACAAGACATTCTAGCCACCCAGAGGTGAAAACAAAAAATAAGATGAAGATATGGAAAACTTGAACCTGGATCTGGATTTTTATCGGGATGGTATTGAATAGAAAGTCTCCTATACGCCTTCTTTATATCTGAATCCGAAGCTCTAGGTTCCAATCCAAGAATGCTGAATGGCTCAAACACTTGTATCTGAATAAGGAAAAGGTGAAAAACAAAGGAATATGTTCCATTATGAGTACCAGCCTGACTTTGTAAATGATAATTAGCCATCCACTATCAAAGGAAAGAATATGGAGCATCATAAAATGAAGTACCAAATACCTCATGGTTTATATGCTTAATGTAGTATACCAAGACCATCATGACAATCCAAAGAAGCACAAGGGTCAGGTTACTACCTGTTGAAAAGTTTGAGATCTGTAAGGTAAACCAAAACAATTAATATGCAGCCAAGCCATCAGAGAAATCCTCCAATACAAACATTAAGAAAATAAGATATAGTTGGAAGATAGACTTACCCTTTTAAATATGGATTGGCGGTACTTTCCAGAACTTAAGCATACAGAGCACTGGCAGTGAATGTTCTTTTTCTCTTTAGAGAATGCATGAAATAACTTGAATACTGTGTAGGGCACCAAAGGTAGAGCCATTACAGTCAAGACGAAGATCGGGAATAGCGCACTATTCTCTTCTGATGCAACCATCTTGACCTTCTAACAACAGCAATTTTTAAAACCAGATAGAATTACACCTGCGAAGTTTATCCTAGTTAGAATTGAAATCAATGTTCCAAAACAAATACACCAGATGCATCCATATGTGAAACCATAGAGGCATAAAACACAGCTGAAAGCCTAAAACCACCTATGTGGACCTGCATAACCACCATCCAGTTCACATTTGTACAGACTATAAACAACACCTTCATTCACAGAAGCAAGTAATAGTTGCAAAGAGTCAAGAGCCTTGAAGCTCAAATGGCACTTCCTGGTATTTCCAACAAAGACATTTAGGGGTTCAAATGCCCCCTCCCCCAACTATCAAATTATCAGGAAAAAAAGAGAGCAGCAAAGCTGCATCAAAACATGAAATTTTACAGAGGAACTACTTTTGTTTCTGTACTTATAAAAACGTTACTAAACGTGTATTTAGATTAGCTCCTTACGTTTTTCTCTTATTTGCTTATTTGTTGAAAGTGGGCAAGAGCAAACTCATATCTAGAAAAAAAGTGAGGCTTAAAAAGCTATGCATAAGAAAACAAACTGCATAAGCACCTAAAAATAGCTAAACCAAATGCACTATAAATGGCTTCTAGATATCTCTTTTTGTCAAAAATATGCTTGAGGTACAAACAATGAGTTTTGCACCATATACACTTCTAACCTCAAATCCTAAGATCACATACATATCCAATATGGGCTGGAGAACATGACATAATGCAAGAATCAACCAAACACTAATTGCTTGAACCAAGTCCATGGGGGGTGCAAACATATCAAATTCCTGTTGTGACAGTAACTCAAACTTTGCATATCCAAAATACACTTGCACAAAGGATATGTATACCGAAACAATCCACATTAGAGAAGTTACTAGGAGCCGAAGTCCATTCATAAAAAGTCTTCAGCAATAAGAAGTTCAACTTAACCAATTCTTATTCTTATCCTTCAAAGTAAGGGCGCATTTCTCTCCCTCCAATGACACCACATTATGAGTGAGGGAATTGTTTTGCAAATTCTCCCATTAATGCATTTGCCAAAAGGGCCCATCCAACAAGCCAAAAGCTCCATAACAAAATAAGCAATAACCCAAATAATACCAAAACATGCAAAAGATCAGGACCACAATTTGTGAGCCACCACACAATAGAGAAGCATATGAGGCACAATCCAGCCATGTCTAATGCACATAAAACACCAGTCCATAACGATTATACACATTTTCCTAAAATTTTCTACAGTCAAGGTCTTTCCTAACACCAAGAGCCTTGTAGCTCAACTGACACTTTCTAATGTTTCCGTTGGAGACGTCCAAGATTCAAATCCTCCTCCAGCCTAACGATACACACTACGATGCACAAACACGGACATGAACACAAATACAGATACGGGTACGATATGGTGACATAAGCAATTTTTGAAAAATTATAACTTGATATGGCAAATATGACACCGTTACAACACGGGTACGGCACCCCAAATGAAATGTCTGTGTATCTTAGGCCACACACCACAAGAAGAAAGACACCCACTAAAGCTTTGTATTAGCTTTTCATTTGGAATCCTTAACTATTAGAAGGAAACCCAATTATCCAAATCACTTTATCTACCTCCCCCCGTGTCAAATCTTTAAGCACATAACTTGTTTAGAAGCTGTGTCACAGATTCTTTTTTTTTTTGAAATCAGTGTCACAGATTGTAGTTACCAATAAACAATCACCAAAGCTTTACTATAAAAGTTGACATAACACTGATACAATCACACAAAGACAAAAAAAAAAAACCTATATCATGCAAAATTCAGCTGTCTTATAATTTGCTAAACCTCAATACTAAATTTTTTTTTTTTCTACTCAAACATGGTGAAATCAAAATTCATAAGGGCACACTAGGATGCACAGACATAGACATAGACACGGGTACATATATGGGTATGATATGATGACATGAGCAATTTTTGAAAAATTATAACATAATACTGTTACATCACGAGTACAGCACCCCAAATGAAGTGTCTGTGCATCCTAGGCCACACACCACGAGAAGAAAGACACCCACTAAAGCTTTTTATTAGCTTTTCATATGGAATCCTTAACTATCAGAAGGAAACCCAATTATTCAAATCACTTTATCTACCTCCCCCCCTTGTCAAATCTTTGAGCACATAACTCGTTTAGAAGCTGTGTTACAGATTCTAGTTCCCAATAAACAATCACCAAAGCTTTACAATAAAGTTGTCACAAAACTGATACAATCACACAAAGACAACAACAACAACAACAACCTATATCATGCAAAATTTCAGCTGTCTTATAATTTGCTAAACCTCAATACTACAATTCTTTCTACTCAGACATGTAAAGGCACCAATGTTAATTTAGAAATGGTTTTGTAAGCTTACGTTGGATGTAACGGTTAGTGAATTTATATAAGTCAGTGGAGAATTGCAAATAAGTATTTAACGTAAGGATTACCGAAATCTTACAGAGAAGCGTGAAAGTTCAATTTGAGAACAGAGCGAATTACAAAACGAAGCAAAGAAAAATAAATTAATTTAATTAAACGAAAGAAAAATCTTACAATTTGACAAAATCTTCTTCTTCGTCTCGTCGCCTCTCGTTCGTGCGTTCGTTCGTTCTCGTTGAAGGACAGAATTTTGAAAAGTTCCTCGGCAAGCCGGCATTAATAAAAAGTCACGTGATCCATTTGATTTGTTTAAGTCATTCTAATTCCCATTAAAAACAAAAAAATATATATCAAAAAAAAAGAAAAAAAAAAAGTCATTTTAATGATTCATATAACGTTTATGGTTTTATCGTAATTAGAGTAAAAAAAAAAAAAAATAGCCAAACAAAAGGAGATATTGTTTTCTAAAAAATGAATAATTTTTCAAAATTTATTTTTTTTATAAATTTATCTCATTTTTCTATATTTGGTAACAACCTTAAATGAGTTTTTTAAAAAAATCTCCTAATTTCCTTGAGTAAATTTGCTATGAGATAAAGTTGTTTTTCAAAAAAAAATTTAGTGAAAAACAATCTCTAAAATTAAGCCATACTTTTTTTGAGACCAAAGATATTTTTTTAACTCGTTTTTTCCTAATACTACCAAATACTAAAAAACACAGAAAATTATCTTTACGTAAGGTTTCCATCAAAACAAATGAAGCGGTTACGATTTGTATTCAAAAAATTAGTATTGTTACATATTTTAAAAATCTAATCGTTTGAATTGCATGTTTTTTATGTTCTTAATACACATGTCAAATTTTAAACAAATTGAATGTTATTTATCATTCAATCTATAAAACTTATTTTTTTATGCATAATTTTAAACAATAAAAATTTGAAATTTAATCATTTGATTGATGATATCGTTATTCATCTTTTGATGGTGAATTATAACAAGTCATATTTGTCCATATAGGTCGTCCAAAGCCCAACAACGTCCAAGACTATCTTCAGAAGGGAGATAATAAAAAGATGCACTACAAACATGAAAAGAGGTTGTCCAAGGAGGTTCTGGTCATCCAAAGAGATATTAATTGTTCACACCACAAGAAGGTGTAGATGACTAACTAACACTTAGTGAATTTTAGAGTATTTTCTATGGACACAAAACAATCGGACCACGATCCACTATTCTGAGATGTGGGGTGAATTCTCTGAAATTTGCTCCACTTTCCCTACTAAGTCCATACATCTCCCATGATGTTAGTAGAGTCTAACAAGTAGACTCACTCCAAAACTCTCTATAAAATGGTCAAGCCTCATCCAGCCAAGGTACACTTTTACTATTCATCTACTCACTATACTTAAGTCCTATAGAGAAATCTTGACTTAATCATCAAAAGGTCCTTGGTCGTTTCACCTCGGTCACCTTTGACAATCTCTTTCTTCTTTTTAGGTTATCCAACCACTGTTGAAGCTCAAAGCATTCAACCTACTAATTTCACACATCATCATCTTTGATTTTCTATAAAATTTATAAGTATGAAGAATATAAAAAGAAAATGCAATTTAATGGTCGATTTGTCAAAATTCACATCTAATAAAAATATATTAGGTGAAGTTGTAGTCTTAAGGCTAAAACCAAGTTTGTTACCAAACATTATCCTTATAATAATTGAAATTCATTTTTGTAGTGTTCAATTGTACTTCCGATTCCATTAATAATAATATTTATCATATCTAGTCAAATTGTGAAATCTAGTTTCTAGTAAGCGTTTGAACTAGTGAAATATGATTAACAATAATACAGAACAACATTTTTTTTTACAAATTTTTCATAGCCATTAATATGATGTAATTAGAGCATAACAAAAATGGTGTAAATGATGAATTTATGTGCATGTGATATTGCGTAAATCACAATATATCATGATCATGTCAACAATTACGAAAAATGATATGTCTTCTACGTTACTCACTGATGTTATCAATTTTGTATAGGATAACCTTAGCATGACATTTTATCTATTGGAAAGGGAATGGAGGTATAAGATTGTTCCAATAAACCATTCAGGAAAATTTTGTAATATTACTATGTTTTTAAGGTATGACCATTATAGGTAACTACTACGATAATATTCACAAGTTTTAAAATATTTTAATGTTTATCATTTCTTCATGAGTATAAATAACATGATAAGATTAAAACGATTGAAATAACAATTCTCATCATAGTGGATATCATATCGTAGATATACTAGTGTAGAATTTGATTCACTTTACTAGATCTCTGGGAGAGAATATTCTAAAAAGAAAAAAAAGATAAGAAAAGAAAAAACTTTGTGAAAGGAAAATCTTTCCTTCAATGATAAATGGGAAAAAAAACTAAGGGCACTTCTAGTCTTAGTTTGGTTGTAAATTAATTTTTACCTATGAAAACTTTGAAAAAGATGAGTAAAATGGAAGTTTTCAAAAAAAAAAATTTTTGAAGTATATAAATTTAAACGGAGTTACATCTATTAAAAAATAACTATTATAAATTTACAACCATTTTACATAGGAATATCTATTTTTTTTCCAAGTCATTTATATCATTGACCATATATACAGGTTATCTCTATGGTTTTAAAATAGATCAGATCGCCCGGTTCAACTAGGAACAGGACTCTAATCCAATCTGTTAAAAACCTCCAAAATCGAGGAAAAACCTGCCAAAAACTGAGAACCAGACCTATTTATAGCTCTTTAATCATTATGATTTTTAAAACCATGGTTATCTCTCACAAATCTTTGCAGTCTTTGACCATGTGTCCATGCAAAGTGCAATCCTTGAATGGTATGAAATTTTAATCTGTTTGTGAAGCGCTCGTTGCTAGGCCTAATGGGTTTGTACTTTGTAGTGCTTCTTTCATTGATCCAAGTATGTCTTCTTCTTCTTTTCACTAGTTATGACTTATGTAGCTCACAAATAAACAATTGTGCATTTCCTGTGTTTAAAAAATGAATGACAATGTTTACCAAGGTGTAGCATATAGATGTGACACAACCAAATGGGAATAACGTGAAATAAACTTAAATTCTATATGTAATACATCGATGATAGCGAGTAGAAAATAGGGGCTTGCCAATCTAAGCAGGCTACCTTCTTAGTCAATAATTTGATTAGATTGACAGTTTTAAGAAGGTGGAAAAACTTTCAAGTACATCAAAAGGCAAAAGTGCAACAGTCTTATGGTAAAAACTTTCAAGATTTTTTATTTTTTATTTTTACAAGATAGAAATTCTACTCTAAAATAATCTAAGTATATATGTGTGAGAAGTTTCCTCCCGGAGACTTGAACCTCATCTCTTGTCCCCTCCCCTCACACCCCACAAACAAACAATTGTGCATTTCCTGTGTTTAAAAAATGAATGACAATGTTTATCAAGGTGTAGCATATAGATGTGACACAACCAAATGGGAATAACGTGAGATAAACTTAAATTTTATATGTAATACATCGATGATAGCGAGGACAAAATAAGGGCTTGCCAATCTAAGCAGGCTACCTTCTCAGTCAATAATTTGATTAGATTGACAGTTTCAAGAAGGTGGAAAAACTTTCAAGTACATCAAAAGGCAAAAGCACAAGAGTCTTATGGTAAAAACTATTGTGATTTTTTTTTTTTTTTTTTTACAAGATAGAAATTTTACTCTAAAATAATCTAAGTATATATGTGTAAAATAATCTATGGGAAAACTTTCATAATTAAAGAGTTACTTTGTATTTAAATTGTTTTAAATTGTTTTTTTTTTTTTAATAAGTAAAAGAGTTCTACACTGTTACTATTACAGAATATCTAGGAAATTTATGTCCGTAGCACCTATTTTCTTTTTAACTCAATTGAGATAATATATATATATATATATATATATATCATAGAAACAAAAGGCAGAGGAAAAAGATGCTTTTTTAAGTGGGATTATTGAAATATTAGTAAGGTCTCACTCTCACCAATGCTTCCACACAAGCATTACATTGGACAATGAGGAGAATGAATCATAATTTACTTACACTGCATAATAAAAGCAGCACATGACTAAGGCTATTTGGTACTACTTATTATTCAATATCCAATTATGGCAAATCCTTGACCATCACGGCATGTCTAACAATCGAGCAATATATAGTCATTCATAACACTATTTTGGTGAAAATAATTAGAAGATTTTCTAACCATCGTGACATGTTTTTAGCTTTGGAGGTCAATATCCTTAAATTAATTACTCCTATAAATACTAAACTTAGTTCCAATCAACCACCATTAAGGTTAAAACCCTTTAAAGAAGCCTTGACGTACATATATTCTTTTGAAATTTAAAATTCTTAAGACCATGTTTTTTTTTTTTTGGGGGGGGGGGGGGGGGGGGGGAAGCTTAATTCTGGCAAATAATAAAAGAAGATGTAATCTTACTATACGCGTGGAATGAAACATACATGTTTTATTAACTATGTTTTTCCCAAATCATTTATATTATTGACCATACATACTGGTTATCTCCATGGTTTTTTAAAATGGACCTGACCGTCCGATTCAACTGAAACTGGACCCTAATTTGGTCTAATAAAACCTCCAAAACCGAAATTGGATCTATATGCGGCTTTTTGACTGTTACAGTTTTTAAAACCATGGTATTCTCCCGTAGATCTTTGGTCTCTTTGACCGTGTATTCATGCAAAGTGCAGACCCCAAACCCGTTGGGCCTATGGGTTTGTAGTGTTTCTTTCATTGATCCCAGTATGTCTTCTTCTCTTCTTTTTTTCACTAATTATGACTTACGAGGCCACGAAACAGTTTTAGTTTTCTTGTCCGGATCAAGTATTATAAAATTAATTAATAAAAGACACTTGTGCATTTCCTGTGTTTAATTATAATCAGATCATACTTAAATCATATATAAGTCAAATATTAATCAAACTTATGGCCAGTGGGTAGACTGTAGAGGGAGTTCATAAGAATCTAGGAAGAATAATGATATTATTCACCTAACACCCACAAACCAAATAAGGAAATAAAGACAAAACAAAACATGGATTGCTTTAATTATTAAACGGCGAATCTATTATTTAAGATGCGTCTTTGATTTTGACATAAGTAGTATATTCCTTCGTGATATGCTGCTTAAGAAGAAGAGAACCGTTGCTTTCACTTCCCCCCCTTGCTTTTGTCTTATAACTCATATCATAAAATATATAAGACAATGCAAGCTTTGATTTGGTAATGACTTTGGTCTCCTTTTGTCCCCCAATTAGTCATGGTTGTTCACGACCGTTCATGTGTGTGCGCTGGTTTGAGCAATTGGATGCTGGTAATGAGTCAATCTCACTGGGATATACATGTATATATTATATATGCAGATATTTTCTCTTGCCAGCTCGATCAGGATATGGAGGAATGGAATTGAACAAAATAAGGGGGTGTCTGAAGGAAAAGCCTACGTCTAAAAATTGGATTCCAAGTGACTAATGAAAGGATGGGCCCATCCTAGCAACACAACTTAGGATCTTCTCTTTATGCGTGGAACTTAATGCAGAGCTTATTGTCTTATTGCTTACCAATAATTTTATAAATAATCTTATGAGGAGCTTTCGTTCAATGACTGCTGGATCCTAGTGAAGAAATTCCGTGTATCAACAATCCAATACATCTTCATAGAAGCAAATTAGTGTGCTGATGCACTGGCTAAGTATGGAGCCACCCAATCTTTTGACTATTTTAATTTTGATAGCCAATTGTCTGTGGTGGAGAATCTACTGACTTTTGACAAAGTCTTGCAATATTATAATAGACTTATTTGTTGAGATATATTTTCAGCATTGTTTTACCAAAAAAAAAAAAAAAATTGTACCTTTTTCTTCATTTACATATTAATCAATATATATATATATAATCGAAACTTCTGAAACTCTCAAATTTTTTACGTTAGTAAATATTTAAATAAAATTATTTTTTTTAGTCCAAACTTATAAAATCGAAGTCTCTAAAGCTCTCACAAATTTCCACGTCGGCACAATATTTAAATAAAATTATCATTTTAGTAATTATATTTTTAGTACAAACTTAACAAGATGTGAAACTCTCTCTCTAACAAGTCCAATTTAAAATCAAACTCTTCATTATCATATATATATATAACCGAAGTCTTTAACTTTTTATTGACATTTTCAGAACTTGTCACATCATTATCATGTTTTTAAAACAAATTTTTTAACAATAAGTGAAATTTCATTACGTACTAAAATCCTTTTGAAACAAAGTTATAAGAAATCCTTACAAATACTTTTGCCGACTCTTTTTTTTTTTTTTTTTTTTTTTGAGAAGATACTTTTGCCAACTTAAGCAATCCAAGTCCTACTTGGATGCTTATCAAAAGAGCCCTACTTGGATTCCGTAATTATTCTCCACGGCACAAACTAGCCTTTGCTATATATATATATATATATACACATGTTTTGTGCCTCAACATTGGTTTTGTAATAGAGTTCAAGCTGAGGCAATTTACTTCAGGAAAATTAAGGGTTTTCCTTGTGGTGAGAGAGCTCTTTTGGGTGTGTATTTGGAGTTTGGGTTTCGTGAGAATATTTTGATACTTCATTTGTAATCCACATCTTTTTCCTGAATTATACAAATTTGTATCTTTGTTTACTCACAAATACATAAGAAAGAGAGTCAAACTTAAACTCAAACTCAAATGTTGATAATTTATCTCCAAATTTGTGAGGTTAATAATGAACACTATAAAAGTAGTGCAAACCCCAATAATTTTTATTTTTTTTAAGCCGAGTAGAGGTATTAGCTCTTCTTCTGTTATTTTCTTCTCCTCTACTTTGTTAAAAAAAAAAATTATTTTATAGTCTTTCATATATTTTTTAAAAAGTTATTTTAGTACATGAACCACCAAACCCTACCCCTGTCACTATATATAAATTTTTTTTTCATCATTAAAGTTTAGACTCATTAAAATTTAAAAATTATTGTTTTATGGGTTTGTGCACTTTTTTCTTTTTCTAATATTTCTCTTTTGAATATTCATATATTTTTTGAATTGTTTCAATAACTTATTCTTTAATTATATATCTTTTTTGGCATTTTGGAAGTTTTTAACATCTAAATTTGTGTTAGTTTTTGCAATATTTGAACATGTTTAGTAGATTTCAATAACTATACCATGTATTATTCTTTTGAAGGTAATTAATTTTTCTTTTATATTTCTCTATTGTGTAACCATATACATTTTTTTTTTACAAAAATTTATAGGAAGTAAATCTTATTATTCTTTAATATTTTTTTGGTGTTTCAAAAGTTTTAACATCTAAATAAGGTAGCTTGATGTATAGTCCCACAAAAGGTCTTTTCTTTTGTTGATGGAAAAGTTAGAAATTTCATTAAAGGGAGAAGGAATTTGTAAAGTTGTGATTTACAACTATTTTGTATTGCTTTAATTCTGTGCCAAATTTCATTGTAATTTTTTCATTCATTTTTCCTTGTATGTAGTTTTTCGGTTTCCTCTTCGATAATACGTCTTGATGTTATCTTGTGTTTGCATCTCTCTTCCCTACTCTTAAACTTTCCTTTTATTGTTGATAATGGATGAATATGGATTAGGGTAGTGATAATGGTTGTTTGCGCTTCTTTACTCTTGTTCCGCACTTAGTATAAGTTAGAATAAAAGCTATTTAGCCATAATTTTTAATTTGGGGGTCTAAATAAGCTCTTGTGTATTTACACAAATACGAGCTTTCAGAATTACATCATTGGTAATAATACATGGTCACCATCAATCAAAATAGAAGAAAACTGTAATGGTAAATCCTCTAACCCCACAGTAAACTTGGAAAAAATCTTAGCAGAAGTCAACTTCTGGGTAACCCCTATTACCAAAACTAGCAACTAAACTAAATTAGGGAGCTTCCAAAGAATGCAATAAGCTTTGAAGTTCCTCAACCAGGTGAGCATAAGGAGCAAATGAGTTGCAATCAAAAGGTGTTGGACTACGAGATGTGTGGATCACAAAACATATCACAAAACTTCTCTTTCTGTAATAGAATTGCTATGTTCACAATATTTTCACAATACTTTTACAACAAATTCTAAGTAATAAGTTGTTATAAGCTATTATCGATGAGCAAAAAATTAATTTCAGTGGTGAGTTCAAATTAGAACCAATAATAGCGCACCACCTAGAGTTTGTTATGCAAGTGTTGTGAAAATATTAATTTCAGTGGTAAGTTCAAATTAGAACTAATAACAGCGTACCATCTAGAGTTTGTTATGAAAGTGTTGTGAAAATATTGTGAGTGTAACACTTCTTATTTGCATAATTAATTGGTTTCCAATACAAATAGTGCATCTCAACATGTCAATCCCTAGTCAATAGGTTCCTGCAATCATATATACGGGTAGAAATTCAAAGGGAAAGGGTCTTTAGTACGCAAATATAAAACTACAAGCTAGAAATCCACGTCAAGAATAATTTGATGAAAACTTCTATCTCATACTCGCCCTAATCCTTCCCTCACAGTTCAATTACAAAACCCTTTTTTTTTTTAGAGAAAAAAGATAACACAATCAATTTGCCAAGCTAATAGTAAAATTTCCTAACCATGACAGTATTGAGTCAAGGTCTCAAGGGTTCGCTTTCACCTTTGGTGTCCTCTTAAAGCCATACTAAAAAACAGTCAAAGGTAGAGATTGTATAAGCCATATTAGTTACATGTTTTATTGATAAATATGACGGTAAAGAAAAATTTGAATCATAAATATCTTAATTAAAAACATTAAAAAGTACCTATTGAATTATAAACTCTTTGACCATATTACTTACATTTAATTGAGTATATACAATAAGCATGTAAAAGACAAATAATACTATAATAGAATCAAGTGGGGTTTACATACTTTTTAGAAAGAAAGGAAGAAAATCACATGAGTTTTGTGTATTTTTTTCCCCTAAAAGAAAGAAAGGTAAATCTAACTTGCACTAATGCTGAAAAGGTTTTTCACTAGTAACTCCAGGTTGGTTAAATTCACTAGTGAAAAGGTTTTTCAAGCAGAACGCTAGTACTACCATATTTTTTGCAACTTTTGTAATAACTTTTCACGTGACGAACAGTAAGTAATGGAAATGTGAATTCATATTATGCTAGTATCACAATATTTTTGGCATATTGCGAGCTATGACAAAAATTATTTAAAATATTGTGGCACTATTGATTAACCCTTGATAAGATTCCGAAAGCTTTTCCAAAAGCTTTTCTTTTCATCCCAATACGGCATCTACGGGCAAAAGTACCTTTTTAATTGAACTGTCACCTGATATAAAAAGAGTAGACAAGGAAAAGCAATAGGAAAAAGGGTCAAAGGGTCAAGGGAGTTTATAACTTTATATGAGTTTAGTTATAACTTTTTCTTTTGTTATGAGTGAGTTTTAGTTATAATTGGCAAAACTTTTTTTTTTTGAAAAATATAATTGGCAAAACTTAGAAGCTGTTTGGTACATAATTTTAAATATATGTTTTAATTTTTAAACAATATTATACATATTTTTACACACCTTTTTACTTAAACATATTTAAAAAAAAATTAATTTAAACAAACGGGCTCTTAGTTTTTAGGGTAGTAAAAAAAAATCTGACGGCACGTTCACAGCCTTTTGTTTCTGATCTTCAACGACGTTACTGCCCACGTGGCACTCCACGATGACGTCCCTCACCACAAACCCAAACAAATGGACGGTGGAGAATTCACAAAATTCCTTCCTTAGGTTGGTCCCACTCACACCTTTCCCCCCATGCATGTCACCACACTGTACACGTAGCACTCGCTTCTATTTGGCCTCATGTGCCCACTCACACTCACTCTCTCCCTTTCTGATATTTTGCTCTTCGGTGTTCACGCTTCTCTCGGCGCCTTAAACTCAAAAGCTCACTCTCACTCACTCTGTCTCTCTCTCTCTCGGCTGAGTCTAGATCTATATCTCTCGGTTTCCAAAGCAGAAAACCCTAGAGAAATGGTCTACACCATCTCAGGGATACGATTCCCTGCAGTTTCACCGCTCTGCAACCGCTCGCGATCGAGCTTCACAGGCAATCGCAGCTCAAAAATCTCTCTCCTGCCTACCAAGGATTCGTTTTCTCGTAAATTTTTCTCACTCTCTCTATCCTTCAATCTTTCTTTGTTTTCATCACTGGCATTGATTGTGTTCCTCTGTTTTTTTTGGCTATCTCTAAGAAATGTTTTGTACAGTTTTAATTAGAAATGGCGATCATTATTTTGTTTACTAGTTTGAAATTTGACTTACTGTTATATATAGTAATAACTAATTTAAAATTTGATTTGATAAATATATATATATATATATATAGTAATATCTAAATTTGACTTACTATTATATCTATATATGTATCGGATTTTGTGATACAAGTTTGATAAAATTGTTCAGTGTAGATTGAGGATTTTATGGTCTATGAGGGCTATGTTTGGCTTTTAGGCTCGCAATTGCTATAATCAGTGAGTGTGTGGTTTTAATTTCCCGTGCGGAGTTGGATTCTTAAAAGAGAGAGATAGAGAATTTCTGAATGGTCTAAAACAGAGATGAATATACAGGAATATTGGGGTAAAATTATTCGGCACAACGGGTCGCATTCCCATTTGGTCTAAAATTTGGCTGGATATGATTATAATTGAGCTTCTTCTTCGTGGGAAGTTTCCATTTGTATTTCCTTTTTGACTGACTAGTGACTAAAAATAGGTTTTGATAAATTTAAATTCTGAATGCACATATAGAATTAGAATGGCTCCTTTTGTTTTTAACAGTAGTTTATATTTGTGTTCAGTTGATGACTGTCCATTTGTGTTCATTTCCTTTATCATATATGTAAAGCGCTAATTTGATGACTGTTTATAGGGAAGATCTTTGCCAGAAAGTCTTCTCCCGATTCTGACTCCCCGTCTTTAACGGTTGCTGCATCTAATAAAATCCTTGTTCCTGGAAGTCAGGGAGATGGCTCTTTATCCTTGACAGATCAGCTGGACAACCCTGAAACAGTTTTGGAAGATCCCCAGGTATGAGTGTGTGCTGCCAGACGGTACATGTAAATGTGTAAATTTACTTTCGTTTACCTCTATTTTAGCAGACTTCTCAGTTTCATGTGCTTGTGGTTGTAATGTCTAATGCATACAATAGAAATAAGCGACTAACTAGCTTCCGATGCTTTGTTGAAAAGTAATCAATGCTATGTTGGGTTTCAATACAAATAAATCCAGAACTATTAGATGATTATAACAGAGAAGGACATTGCAGAAATGGCACTTATCTTATGATAAACAGCTCGTTTTGTCATGACCTTCTCTAGTTTAAATTCCAACAATTGAGTGATTGGTTTGTGCTATTTAGAAATTTAGGTCTTTATTGGATAATGGGCAGTTTTGGATTTCGGGATTTGCATTTCTTTCTTTGTTTCAGAATATGGGTAACCACCACGGTAATTGATCAATTATGATAAATTGGATCGGATTTTGCAATTTTTTCTTCTCAAGTACTTTAACGTGATATAACATCTCTTATCTCAGTGACACCAAAGGGATATAAAACATTTGGTGTCAAGTGGAAGTGCAGTGAATCAAATGATGTATGCAGCTGAGATATCCTAAAAGACTGGTAGACTTTCCTTATCTCATTGAATGAGATTTCTCAAGGATCCCATGCATTAAAGCATGCTGCCAGCATTCATCCTTAGCCAAGATCAAACTCTCCATCACAAGAATCAACAGGATCAAACTCTTGAGATGGGGACAGATTCTATAACCAGGGGTCTGATAACAGTTTTGAGATGAAAAATATAGAAAACCCTTGAGCAAGGGTTTTGGCCCAGTTAGATGAACAATAACATCTTTGGAAATTTTCTTCCTGAACAGCCATCCTTCTTGGAAACGAGTCATCTTTTTTTCAATTTGAAAATGATTGCTACATCGGTAGTGAATGAAAGGAATAAGGCAGTTAGGACAAGGGATATGGTAATGATCTGTTATGCTTGTGCAGGAAAATACAATGAAGTATAGTTTTGCAGAAAATTGGTCCATGCATATAACATTTCCTGCCTCCCTCCCCCTCCAAAAAAACAGAGGAAGAATTAATTACAGAAAAGAGGAAAATAATTTCAATCCCAATATTTTGCACATAACAATGATGTCCCAATGTTAATATTTCTGTTGAAGCAGTTATCTTTAAGCTGGTTGGAGAAAGAATGCCCTCATTGAAAACCATAGCCAACTGAGTATCAGAGGAAAAGAAAAGTGAAACCCATCTAGCATTGGATGTAATAAGATTCTTACTTACTTGGGATACTTATGATCATTAAAAAGTTTTTTTACTTATCAAAAAAAGAAAAGAAAAGATTCTTACTTATAAGAAAGAAGTAAACAGAAAGAGATGCTAGGTTCAAGGCTCTGTACATTAGCCTCTTGGAAGTAATTCGATGCTAAGCACCTTGAATTGTATGAAGGATAGAGAGCCCCTTTATTCTACCCTTGTTGGAGTTGTGAAACTAATGCACTCTATCAAACAGAATGCATCATGGTTGAGTCAGCACAAATGACGTTATTAGAGTGAGAAAGATAACTAAGATAAGGTTGGGATTTTAAGTTAAGGGAATAACAACTTAGCTTATTCTAAAATGTAATTTTCAACTCTATGGTAGCCTTGATTTATGTTCCCAGCTTTTATTTACTATTGCAAAGTTGTGGATATTAGAGAGATATTGGGGTCTAGTAATCCTATTTTAATTTGGACTGTGTGATTGGTACATATGTTTTCGGGGATTCAGTCTTGGTGTAATTACATTGGTATATGTTTTCTATGTGCACATATTTACAATATATTAACAGTGACCCAGATTAATTCAATTTATTCCAGCTCTGTATTAATTAAAATTTTACCTTTTAGTGTGATACCATATATCATCATTATCTTCCTAAATGCCTACTACACTTTCAATGCTCATAATGAAGTCAATTTGTTTGTTGACGTCTCAACCTACTTGAGTTACTTGTCTTCTTGTGTCCTGATGATTGTTTTTAGGGATTGCATGATGTGGATAATCAGACCATGGAAAATGACAAGAAGCTCAAGGATGAAGAAAACTTTGTGGAATCAATCAGGGGTTACAATGAGGTTCAGCATGAGCAAGAGTCTGCCGCTTCATCACTTGTAGGTGATGATAGTAGAGCTCAGGGAAAAAAGGCATCTGTTCCAACTGCCAAGACAATAACCATTGAAAAGGATGAAATTAGACCAAGGACCATTCCCCCACCTGGCCCTGGCTATGGAATATATGAAATAGATCCACTTCTGAATAATCATCGTGAACATCTTGACTACCGGTGAGACTCATTTTTATCTTTTCCTTTTTTTTTTTTTTGACTCAACATTTTTATCTTTTCCTAATACAACGGAATATATGAACTACTAAGTGGCCAAGGACTTAAAAAAATTTGAGGGAGCACAATTAGTTGCTTCAGGTTGTGCATGTTGGGGCTGCAATGATCATATTTGTTGATGCTTATGTGTGTTTTTTCCTGTAATATTTCAGTGGGCCTTCTTGCTGTTGTGTTGAGTGTCCGTTTGGTCAACTTATTTTTAACCTTTTTGTAAATGAGTCTGTTTGAAAAAGCTGTACCTAGAAATAAGTGAAGTTGACAAATAATATGTACTTTAAAAAAGTGCTATTTGGGAACGTGTTACCAAATGGGCGCTCAATGTGTTATCTAAATGGTGTTATTCTTCTCATGGAGTTACCAGTGTGTCTCATTCTCATTGAGTAGTAACTAATTCTGACACAGACCTGATTTAAGTTACAAAACCAAATAGGAATATATATAGTACTTGTATTATAAAGTAGTCCTCTAAGTTTATGTGCAGTCTTTATATTTCTGGTTTCATTTACAATTAACCATGGAAACTGTGATACTGTAAAGCAATACCCAGAGAAATTATTCTTAACTAGATAATCTGATTTTATTTAGGTTTTCTTTGAGAATTATCTTGACTTTGTGCTTTTATCAATGAAATCACTTGTTGAGAATGTAGGTTATGTGGTGTTGGTGTTTCTTTTGTACTAACTTAAAACAGTTCAATTGGTAAGGTGGGTTAAACAATATTAGGAGAATTTTTGAAGGACCAAATATAGATTTGTAACCAATGACCATCTGAATTGCAGCTGGAAGCTTAAGAAAAAGCGTTGTTATATTTACTAAGCACTGTCCTTGAGAAATGACCAAAGCTGTGAATGATAATTATGTTTTTATTTTTTTTTTGATGAGTAAAATTTTTTTATTAATATAAAAAATAGTCACCCAAGTATACATAGAGTATATGACTGGGGCCATACAATCAATCACACAAGTTACATAAGTCTATCAAATCAATAATTGAAAATAGAGATTGATTACGTAAAAAAGACATCCAATCCAACAAAGTTCTAAAGAAAAATAGTTTTAGCTCAGACATGGTCCTCTCCGTATCTTCAAAGCACCTGTTATTCCTCTTCCTCAAAAGACACCACATCAAGCAATGGGGGGTAGCCATCCATATAGACCCATTCTTATGATGCTCAAAACGACCTTGCCAACCAGCTAGTAACTCAACCACAAACTTCAAACAATTCTAATACCATATACCATAACTCCGAAGCAATAGGGAAATGAAGTAATAAATGATCTACGGATTCCCCGTTACATTTGCACATATGATACCAATCCATAGTCCACACATGTCTTCTTAAATTGTTGCTAGTCAAGATTTTTCCTAGGGCTGCAGTCCAAACAATGAAAGCAACTCTAGAAGGGATCTCTGGTTGACATATGCTTTTCCAAGGAAACGTCTAGACACTAGTATGAAGCAGGACCTGATAAAAACCACTAACCTAAAAACCTTCTCTTATCTGGTTCCCAATGCATCTTATTGTCCCCACTCCCCCTCACTGAGGCAACATAAATGGTATCCATGAAGTTTGACAAAGGCTCCAATTCCCAATCTTGCATAGCCCTTATAAAATTGACATCCAAGAGGAGAACTCCATCGGTAAACTTTAAAAAATCAGCTACACTCAGCCTCCTTCTCACAGCTGATCATAAACAATTCAGGAAAACATATTGCAAGAGAATTCTCCCCACACCTATGATCATGCCAAAACTTCACCTTAAATCAATCCCCGACCTAAAAGTGTGATTGATAGGTTTTGGGTTTATTCATGTCAATACAAGAGGGTTATTGTTACCAATTGCTTTTTATTGTTTTTAGTTGACTTATAGTTGTTTGATTATGACCCAGTTTGGATAGCGCGTTTCCTCGCGGTGCGTTTCCAGTTTTGCGTTTTTTCTTTTTTTTTTTTGGCCGCACTTACTGACTTTGGGGAAAAAAATTACTGTGCATGCACTGTTCATGCACTGTTCACGCAATATTTTATATTAAAAGTGGGTCCCACAATACTATTCACACATTTAAAAATTATTTTGCTACAGTATTTTCAGCAACAATCAGTTTTTATCAACTTTCAGCAACAATAAGTGCTATCCAAACGGACCCTATATTTCTTTTGTTTTCCCTTAAATTCTTGACATTATTGATTATGTCCAAATTAGTAGGTGTAAAATCCTAAAACTTTAACCTATGTATATTGTAAATTACAGTTATGGACAGTACAAAAGATTGCGTGAGGCAATTGACAAGAATGAAGGTGGTTTGGAGGTGTTTTCTCGTGGTTACGAAAAATTTGGTTTCATCCGCAGGTATTACTAGATATCCCATTTTGAAAGGTTGATTGTTTCTATGTTCTTTGTGTCTGAAAATGTTAGTTTCTCCACTGTGCACATTATTATTTGAATGCACATGTTATTAATTATCTTATAGCTTTTAGCTATGTGGGGGAAAATAAAAGAAGAAGGTATTAACTTATCAAAAAAGAAGAAGGTATTACTCTTGATCCAAATCTACAATTAATTAGAAGACGAAGCAACTATATTAATGGGGTAGAGAAACCTATCAAAAAAAAAATATTAATGGGGTAGAGAAGAACAAACAAAAATCACTTGATTTGGCTTAGTATATGTATTACAAATCTCTTTAAGGAATTAGATTTCTTTCGTTGATTATGAATACTAATTTCATTGGGAATTCGGAGTCATTTAAGCATGATTTTTTTTTTTTTGGGTTCCAATGGAGGCTCAATGGTTACACAACAGGGGGTATCCCTATCCTTCCCCTTAAACCTCTCTCACCCTTTAGCATAGGTGGAATTCGATCCCAAGTCCCTTATTCGATGACAAGAAATTCTACCAAATGAACTAATTGATGCCCATGCATGATTAGTTATTTAAATGCATCTTCCTTTTCCTTGCCACTCCCTTGGGTTTAGATAGATTAGAGTTCATCTTCTATGTTCAAGAAGATATTGTTTGAGTTAATGATTTCTTCTGCACAAAAGTGGGCCTTTGTCAAAAATATACCCATCCACTGATACCTTCTTTTCCTCTTAATTGTGTAGCATTTTTTTTTTTTGGAAAGGATTTGTGTAGCATGTTAATTTAGAGATTAGTATGCATAATCAGTTCCAGTTTAGATAGATTAGCATTCATCTTCTACCTTCAAGAAAATATTGTTAAGTTAATGATTTATTCTGCACGCAAGTGGGCCTTTGCCAGAGAATATACCCATTTATTCAATTCTGGTGTAGTATGTTGATATATAGTTTATATGCTCCTAAGTACTTCAATTCCATACATCTTCATTCTGGATAAATTATTTGTTGTGTGCTTCTTGTCAGAACCTGCTACGGTTTCTCTTAGAATCAAGTTTATTTAAGTTGCTGATTATCATCTTGATTGGTTTTACAGTGACACAGGTATAACTTACCGAGAATGGGCACCTGGAGCTAAGGTTTGTCTTACCTCATTTCTGTTTTGTCGAAAATCCACTTTACTATTACTATTACTATTACTAATACAATTATTAGTACTATCATTTTATTTATTTTTAGTTAGTAGTATTCATTTTGGGGGTTGAAGTTGAAGGGGGATTTTGATACACAGTCCTTTTATGGTGCTTTGAGGGGATCTAGCTCTAATACTTTTCTATGGAAAAGTATTTGGGGTGTGAAGGACCCACATCGAATGTCTTTCTTCTTTGGACAGCTGCATGGGGAAAGATTCTAACAGGTGATAGGTGCTGTCTTTGCCGATGTAGTGGGGAGAGTGTTGATCGCCTATTGTTGCACTGTGAGGAAGTTTCTTTGTTATGGAGTTTTGCTCCTTTGGTGTTGCCTGGGTTTTACCCAAGAAGGTTATTGATTTGTTGGCAGGATGGAGAAATTGGTTGGGAAAATACTCTTCGAATATTTGGAATTTGGTACCACATTGTGTGATGTGGGTTATTTGGAGGGAGCAGAATAGTCATATTTTTGAAGATATGGAGCTTACTGGGGGATCAACTCTTAGCTTTATTTGTAGGACCTTGTTTGATTGGTGTCATGCATGGGGTTTTACTTCTAGGGAATCCATTCCGCTGTTTTTAGATTTCCTTTCTTCCTATACATACTTTTTTTTTTTTTTGGTTTCTTTTCTGTTGTTTGTACATTTTTTTTTTGGCTACATTTTTCTAATGAAGTAGTCTTCTCTTAATTCAATTTTTCTTACCTATCAAAAAAAAGTTAGTAGTATTAGTTCTGGCTTAAGTTGGAATCGTATTTTGCTTGGTCTAAGAACTCATACAACTAAAAGGATTGGTGTAGGCAGTCCTGCATGGACACACAATCTAGTAAAACATCCTGATTCAAACTCGTTAGTGATATAAGAGATTGTTATTCAAGGTAGCAATTTAGTCACTAGGGTTGTAGGGTTTCAATGCTCGTGACTGAAATTGAAAATATAAATTAACTAATAGCTAATGTTATGAATATTGCTATAAAAGCACGCAAAAAATTTAAATTAAAAAAAAAAGAAAAAAAAAAAAAGAGGGAAAGGCAGACAACCCAAGATACAATATTTAACTTGGTTCGGCAAATTCTATGTCTACATCTGCAGGCAATGCCAACAAAAGAATCCACTATCAACAATAAGGATTACAACTACTCCTCAAACTTTCACAAACCTATTCCAAATTTTTCACACCCTCAAAGCTGCTCTCACACTAACACACAACTGACACATGATAAAGTCTTGTCTACTAACTTTAACACACACCCATTACAAACCAGCTATGCCATCACTCTATTTATAGGGGTTATCACACCTACTTACTCTTTTTCTTGTCAATGTGAGATCCCTACTCTTCATAAGAATTATTGGCTTTGGAGATTACTACTCTCCAAAACCAATAGGGAAACCTGTAAATTTATGCATTCATGGATTGGAGTTAACAAATATAATTCTGAGCAGTGTGTCCATCCTTTTATTAGAAAAATAAAAAGAAAACTATAGTATTGAGCTCATTATTTGCATATATATATATATATATATATTATTGAGCTCATTGAATGAACTTATAAAATATCCATGGATGCAAAATTTGTGATTTAGCTTGGTGTAGGCTAAAGGTTTAATTATTATAGCAAGAAGTATTATGCTCATTTGATGCACAAATTAATAAAAAAATTATTAATAAATTAAAGAAAATATTTCAATTATATCGTTGAAATTGAACAAAATAACTTAAACTTAGTGCCAAAGCACATAATGTAAGACTGAGCTTTTATCAAAATCAAATTTTTTTTGATAATTAAAATAATTTAAAAATAAATACCGAAAATCCTTCTAAATTTTTTGAAACTTTTGGTAATTAAATTTTAATTATAATGGTATTTTAAATTTCTTAAAAAAAAAAATACTATGTTAACAATTTTTATGCAAAATACTATGCAAAATTTTGTACTTATAGTGTATTACATGATGATGTGTAATATTTACATTAAACAACATAGTACAAGCACAATGTGTAAGATCCAATTTAATTATTAAAATATAATATTATGGTAGATTATTGATACAATATAAATTGTATATTGAACTTTCTTTTATATTTCTAAGAAATTTTGAAAATAGAGTTTTAGTTGGAGAAAACTGTGTTAATAATTTTAGTGTCTTATAATGCACCATGTGGCATAAAGAAAGAAAGGGGAGAAAGTGTCCATTTAGTGGAACCGAAGCAGCAAAGCTTGTAAGACCCAACTTTTATAACATAGATTTTTTTTTTTAAATAAGTAATCAGATTTGTTATTGAAAAAGGTCACAAGCTCATGATGTTGAGGACTCTGTAACCTAAATGAATTACAAAACTTATGAAGAAAAACAAAATGAGTCCATGAAGTCTATGAATGTTACTATTTGTTACAAACGAGGTACAAATTAGCAAAGCCTCTAGCTGATTTTTGGATCTTTCCCTAGCCTCAAAAGTTCAATTATTTCTCTCCCTCCACAACAGACACGTCACCCATATAATGAAGCAAAATTCCAAATTTCTGAAGAGTGCTTCCCAAACCAATTCCACCTTCCTGATAAAAGGTCAACCAGCCTCCTTGGTAGCACCCAATAGATTCTAATCATTCTAATCACAAAGCTCCATAAATCATAAGCAACATCTCAATGGATCAACAAATGGTCTACCGTCTCCCCTCTACGTTGACACATACAACACCACCCAACTAGGGTAAATCTGTGCTTGATAAGATTATCACAAGCTAAGATCCTCTGACAGCAGTCCAGTCAAAGAAGGAAACCCTCTTAGGTGCCTTAGTACACCAAATACTCCTCCAAGGGAAAGAGTTTGGTGATGCACCTTGGATAGCTTCATAATAAGAGTCAACAGTAAAGACACCGCCACCTTTCAATTTCCATAACATCCTTTCACCCCCTGCCCTTCTAGGTATGTTGGAATATATAAGCTCCAAGAACATGTATGATTTATTTTAAACACTTAAACTAACATTTATCTAATTTTAATAACTAAAAAAGCTTATTGAAGGGCACAACCCTCGTGTGTAGGGATTACAGAAAAGGGCACCCGAGAAGGAAAAAAATTGAAATTATGTCGTAAAATTAAAAGCATTGAGAAGTCTAAGGGGGAACCTAAAGAGGCAAATGAAAGATGAATGGAAACCGAATGCAATAGGCCTTGGGGAATGGGAATACACTTTGATCTCTCCCATTTTGAGCATTTATTCTAGTGATTGGGATGAGGACCTTAAAAGTAGTCAATAAGGTTATGGGTTGTCAACACCGTTAACACAATTATCTGGTGAGGCTTGTGTAGGGTTTTATGAGTTGAGATTATCATAAATAATTTGGATAATCTTGATATGTTCTGTTTTCCCTAATTGGTTGGAAGCTCTGATCTGATTCAATGAGAGTCACTTATTTCTGATAATAATGACAATCAGCTTGAAGCACAAATTGTTTCAACTTTAAGTTGTGGTCCTTGACCATTATATTTGAAGTATTTGCTTATTGTTTTTCCCTCTTACTTACAAAGCATGACCATTAAATGCATTTTGCAGTCAGCAGCCTTGATTGGGGATTTTAACAACTGGAATCCTAGCGCTGATGTTATGACCCGGGTATGTTGCCTTTGTTTGTTTGTTTGATTTTTTTTTTTTTTTTCCCCAAGGATGAAATCTTAGCAAATTTGAAATTTTGAATAGTTGTGGAAAACAAATTAAAGATCTATAGCTCTCATCTCCCCCCCTCCTCCCCCTTCAATGCATACACAACTTTTTTGTTTCTAAATTTACTCTAGTCTTATAATAAAATTACAGATAAATTTGTTAAGAATACACAAGCAAGTACACACATCATTTGCATACTTATTCAGTATCATGTTTGTAAATTAGGGTAATGTGGAAAAAAAAAGATAAGAAAAGAGATTAATTAATATATTAACATAAACAGCTGACTCCCAATTACTTATTGAAAAAAATAAAATAAAATAAAGAAGTCACTTTCTATTATTTATATTGTATATGCTGTATTACCAAAAGAGAAAACCACGCCTTCATTTTGACTGTATACATGTCTAGCAGATTGGATCCCCTATTAGCTTATCATGCAAGCTCTAGAATAGAAGAAAAGGCCAGTAACCATGTTTAAAATCAATTTGACTGTAATGTTTACTGGGTATGACTGGCTGTCTACTTATCCTACACTTTTGTAGTATATAGATTTCTGTTCCTGTTTGTTGTCAGAAAAATTCATTAATTGTATGCAAACAGAATGACTTTGGTGTCTGGGAGATCTTTTTGCCAAACAATGCAGACGGTTCTCCGCCAATCCCACATGGTTCTCGAGTGAAGGTAACATTCTCCCCTAATGAGTCTTCTCTGAAGGATTTTGGTGATTTGATTTTAGTTTCTGTACTTATTGCTTCGTGAACTCTTTCCCAATTGAATAAAAAAGTTGCAGTTTTCTGAAAGTGAGAATAAACATTCACCAAAACTGGTTATGAACCATGTATAAGGATAGTTTCTTAGCATACAAGTAGGTTTCCAAGGTTCTACTAACTTGTTTGTTATGTAAAATCTTACTGGATGAGACAAGGCTACTGTCTGTTAAAGGTACTCTTCATTACAATGGCCTGTGAACTTGCCATATTATCACCTATTAAAAAAACATATTTTGCAAATGTTGCCTTTTTATTATATGGCATTAATTATGATGAAAATAGAATCTAAAATTTCTACAAAAACATATGTAGAGCACTGGCATGCTTATTTTTCTTTTATAGTAAATAGTTTATAAATCGTGATATGCATGATGATAAGCTCCAAATCGTATGGAAATAATTTGAAGTTTCAGAACCAGGGAAGAAGAAATAGCTTGATTCTTTACTGAGAGCCTCCCTTAATACGTCTTCATTACTTTTTAACTCCTAAGATAAATGACTATTGGGCATCCCATTTTACTGGTCCACCACCTTTAAGATAGCCTTGCCATTCTTTTCACTACAACTCCAAAATGGCATAAGCATTTCTTTTGGCAGCGTCCAACTTTTCACAAAACCTAGCTGGAAAATACTAATCACCTTAGTAACTCAATACCATATTGGAGATGCCTAAGAAGGTGAAGGCAAAATAGGAGATACATAGTTGGGTTGTTAGGGATTGGCTGAATAATTTTCTTTTTATATGTGACTGCTGTCAAATAACTCTCTCAATCATGAACTGTAGATCCGAATGGATACTCCATCTGGCATTAAGGACTCCATTCCTGCTTGGATCAAATTCTCTGTACAGGCTCCAGCTGAAATTCCTTATAATGGCATATACTATGATCCGCCCGAAGAGGTATGGTTCTGCAGTGTTTTTGTCCTTCTTTGGCTTGAGTAATAATGAAAATTCAATATTTCTAATTACAAAGTGCTCATCATATTTTCAGCCTCTTGATTGAATAAAACATTTTACCTTTGAAACAAAAATGACAATATCAAGGAATCCAAGGTAGAACAAAGAGTCAAAGACAGTAGTAACATCTGAATTTGAAATGGTCTGCAATAATTTAGGAATTATTGAATAAGATTCCAGAATGTTGAAACAAAATAGGTCCTATCAGAAAATTGAAATCCAATATGATTTTCAGTACTTGCCTAATTCAAAACTCATCAATTTACTTGACTAATTTATTGATTGGTAAGTTACACATGCACCTAATGGGTCTTGAACCTATGTTCTCAGCCTCCACCTAGAACTTTATAAGGGGAGGAGGTGCTAGTTGATCTAGAGTTCATTGACATCAACTTGCTTGCCTCTTACGCTGTGCTATAATTGTTCATGGATGAATGGTTGTATTAATATCACCAAAATTTATATATGGTATACTTAGTTGATTTGCTTTCCGGACTTGATCATGTTTCTATAACTATGACATTTTTTGTTTTAATGATGCTCTTTGTTCACTTGTTACAGGAAAAGTATGTATTTAAACATCCTCAGCCGAAAAGACCTAAATCACTTAGGATATATGAAGCGCACGTCGGAATGAGTAGTACGGTGTGCATCTCCCCCTTCTCTCTTGAATGCAATAACTTGTTATTAACAGTTCAATCTGCCAACTTTTTTTATGATGCTCTTGCATTTAAAACTTTATATATTCCAAAGTATTTTGGAAAAATCTAAAGAAACTAATAGAAGCTAATAACATAGTATCTGAGAGCTATCTATTTCTCTTATGTCCAAAGCTCATATGCAGCTGACCTGAATTACATGATTGACCATTTTGATAACTAATAATGAATCTTCCCTATCCTCTGGAGGAAAATTTGTTTACTGTTAATTATTAATTTTGATCATTGAAGGAAGTTCTTAGTCCAATGTACAGAGCGAACGAATTAGGACCTATGATCAAAGCTATAAATGCTGCTCCATGGCACTTTTGCTACATAAAAAATTATCATCCATGTTTCTGGGTATTATGCATCTTGAAATTTTAGAGCTTTATTTCCACAAATACTCTTATTACTTCATGTTAAACAGGTCTCCAAGCAATTGTGTGATACTTTTTTTTTTCTCTTCTCATTCGAGACATTATGTGCCAATATATTAGCATTAGGCACCATTCCTAAAGTGGAAACACTAATTGTTATGTGCACTGATAGGCTAACATCAATGCACCAACCTTTTCAGTTTTCCTTCATATGAGCAAAATTATTAGAAGAAAAATTCAAATATTCTCTGGTAAGTCTTCCATTGGAATATAACCAATATATGAGATCTTTAATGATGTTAACCGTGTTTAGCATTGTTTTTGTTAAGCAGTCATATTTATTGTAAATAGTAACGTTCAAGGAACCACTTTAAGGAAAATTGTGACATGACCCCTCTCACACTTCTTCCTCTTTCTGCCATTTAGTTCAAAGGTTTTTTTTACTATTTATAAAAATTATTTTTACTGAACCTCAAAATGTTATTAACTGTGAAATGTAGGAGCCAAAAATCAACACATATGCCAACTTCAGAGACGATGTGCTGCCGCGCATTAAAAAACTTGGTTATAATGCGGTTCAGATCATGGCTATTCAAGAGCATTCATATTATGCTAGCTTCGGGTAATACTTTTGAAGTGTCACATGTACTCGGTTTGTTGTTTGTTTGTTGTACGGCTTATACTTTCAATAAAATACTTCAGATGGGTAGACAAGGCAGTATTCATCTAGAATGTGATGTTTTTAGTGAATTGATTGCTCTTTATTAGTTATTACTGGAAAAACTTTTGATAGATATACTTGAATTTTCTTTCATGTGCTGCAGGTACCACGTCACAAATTTTTTTGCACCTAGCAGCCGTTGTGGAACTCCAGACGATCTTAAGTCTCTGATAGATAAAGCCCATGAGCTAGGTCTGCTTGTTCTCATGGATATTGTTCATAGGTAATGTTGGATTAATGGGATATAGTTTTTTCAGGAACCTTGTTATGGTATTGTGTTTTGATGAGTTATGTGTTTTTATGGTGGATGAAAAATCATATTGCTACATGTAGACCAATTTGAAAAAGAATGTGTACATATGCGCTTTTCCAAATATATTAATGTCTTTCTGTATGTGTAATAGTCTCAAATTATTATCTAAAAAGCTTGAATCTTCTAGATGCTAATCAATACCAATTATAATTTTGCAGTTCTCTCAGAATACTATCAAGTTGCAACCATCTAGACAATGAAATTCCTTTTGTTTTTGTTTTTGCTTTTTCTTTTTGGGGGATAAACTAGTCACTAAAGTCTTTTAACGGAGGATATTCTCTTAGATAGAGCCAAATGGTGAATAATTTTGACCACCATAAGTTGGGATTGGAGGACTTGTTTCGCTGAACCCTGGTAGTTTGGATTGAAGATCTTATTGAGTTGGGTTGTCAATTCAGTTCTTTGAGTGAACTTGAAACTGTCAAGAATGATTTGAGGGTGAAACCACACACCGCTTAGGTGCTACTGTGTCATTTATGCATTTGTTATTGTTATTGTTTTAATAATTCCAATCATCTTAAATTGTTTTAGCCATTTTTAATAAGAGTATTTTTATTGTTGATCACTGAGAGTATGCAGATGTCAAGTTTCCCTATTTTGTACATATTCAATTCCTGACAGACATCGATGCTGAATGCATCAAAACCAGGCAATTTAATATAATTTGTCCTCTCGGGTGCTTTTCATTCTGGGTTGGACTTTATTTCTTTTCCTTCTAAGTTGTTAAAAGATGCTTAGTTCTTGATGGCATGCAGTGTTAACAATGTTCTCTTCAGTTTCCTTTTGTCTAAGCGCTCATCATTATAAACATCTATAAGGGGGAAGAGAAAAGTGTAGGAAAGGGTAGTATGGGAAAGTTAGATAACAAATGCTCCTCCTTCCTAAAAAAAAAAAAAAAAGAAGAAGATTATGGATATATATAATTAGACAAGAAAAAAGGGAATCAAGAAATTCATTACCGACAGAGAAAGTAACTTTTAGTGATCTATACCAAATGATTTGTGAAAGGAAGCCAAGTTTCCAGTGGTTGAGCTAGTCTTGGTCATATGTGAGTTCATCTAATTCATACTCAGAATGTCTTCCATAATAGGTCATATACAGGTGTGTAGTCTTATAGATACTCACAAATGTTTTCTTGCTCTCCCTCCCCACCTTCTCCCTCTTGATGCAAGCAATGGGAATTAGCAAACATTAATTCCTGTTGCACACAGTGTACGTACACACTGCGAGCAACAATCACTACTCTTTAGTGAAAATAGCTTTCAAGTACACAGTTTAGTTTTTTTCATTTGGAGTAGTTGGTAAGTTTGATGTGCAACCATACTCTGATACTGTAGGTTTCGCATTGTTCTGTGCTATTAATGACAGTCGACATTATGTTTGCCACTTGTAATAAATTTGTGCATTTGATTATACTTGTCTTCTTATGTCTGACTCTGCATATTTAACAAATCCAGCCATGCATCAAATAATGTGTTAGATGGACTGAACTTGTTCGATGGAACTGATAGTCATTATTTCCACTCTGGGTCACGTGGATATCATTGGATGTGGGATTCTCGCCTCTTCAATTATGGAAGCTGGGAAGTATGTGCTATTTTTTTTAACTCAGAAAAAAAGTGTGTGCATATATATGGTGATGAATTTTGTCTTTATATTTTTTTCTTTAACCAATAGTTAACAGGAATTAATTCTTATTTTTTTATATTAGGTACTAAGGTTTCTTCTCTCAAACGCGAGATGGTGGCTTGAAGAATACAAATTTGATGGGTTCAGATTTGATGGTGTGACATCAATGATGTACACTCACCATGGACTGCAGGTATTTTATCATTTGTAATTGGGAACATAACTTTGTGTTTCTCAATGTGGTATGATGAGTTGGTTACATGCTTTAAGGATAATTATCAGGTTTGGGAAATCGTGGCTTACTAGAAGGGCAATAGGCTACATATGGGATTAAAAATAATTTGTAATGGTAGCTATTTGTATATTTTAAAATGTGAAACGACCTACTTACAGGCACTCCTAAAATTTGGGTATATTTTCAGATGTTGATAGATTCTATAATACTAGTTGTGAGGCAGAACGGAAAACAAAGTAGGCTAGATATCAGGATACTAAGAAGCTCCGATGCTAATTGATGCAGAACGGAAATGCAATAAGGGTTAGATCTTGTTCTAGCTTAACGAAACCCTTAAATCCATAAGGGGGCTCATTGAATCCACGAGGAAGAACACTGGAGTCCACCAGAAATAATAAAAACCTCAATTTATTGAATGTAAATGGTTAATTTCGTTTTACATCTTGTAAGCCTTTTTAAAGTCTCCATAAGACATATTTTGCTAGTCAAAATATTCCTAAATTGATCCTAATTGATTCCCAGCCATAATAGGACTCTAATTTGACTAGGAAAGCCTTAAAAACACAAGGAAATAATAACCCTATAACTAAAATAACAAAAATTTCATAGAAATTCGAAAAAAAAAAAAAAACAGACAATAAAAATAATCTCCCATATTCTGTCCTACATCATGTTGCATGGTCTGCTATCATATAATATAGATTCTAAAATTTGTTTACATTTTGTCTCTACTTCACTTGATGTTCTACTATTGTATTGGCTGTGACAATACCTTTTGTTCCTGTTCTTTATGTAGGTAGCATTTACTGGAAATTATTCTGAGTACTTTGGATTGGCAACTGATGTAGATGCTGTGGTTTACCTGATGCTGGTCAATGATGTCATTCATGGACTTTTCCCTGAGGCTGTTAGTATTGGTGAAGATGTATGTCATCATGCTAAGCACCCTCTATATCTTCCAAGTCATTTTCTCTTCATGCAGAATGTTTAAAGCAAATCTAGTAGTTTATATCTGACTAAAACCGTCTCCTACAGGGTTAAGTTACTGCGAGCTATCTTTCACTTCTTTAGCCTTCATTTTGATTTAGCTGAAAGTTCTTTACAACAGTTAACTGTGAATACTCATCTTGTCATCTTAGTGTTGACCTTGGAATGCTTATTTTTTTCTCTCTTTTCTAGATATAAGTGATTGCTTTGAATTTTAATTTCACCATTATTTGGATTGTGTGACCCTCTGACATTTTATTGCTTGCAATAGGAGCCCAAAGGGTAGAAGTTCAGGGTGCCCTCAGGGGCACTCATATTAGAAACCGAGGAGAACTCACCCTTACTTATGTAAAAAGGGCCCCATCATTTCAACTCTTGCAAAAATGGGAACAGGAGTACATTTTATATCAGTGATTGATGACCAATTGCACCTTAGCCCAAATATTAAGGGTGGACGGAAAATTGGCATTCAAATAAAGCCATTTCTCTTTCTTATTTTAATTAAATTAGAATTCGTTCCCCTTTAAGAAGGAAATCTCGCCAAATTAATATTATTGTAACAAATGTGGGATATCAATTAAGTTCCCTTAGCGGCACACACTATAGTATGAATTGTGAATGCTACAATACTTGGGTGATTGTAGAGATCTTTTAGGACGACTTTAATAGACTATACTATTTGAATTGTGATGATGATTAAACAAACTGAATACTGCAAGGGGGGGGGGGGGGGGTGAGATCTGAAAACAAAGGAAGGACATAAATGGGGGGGGGGGGGGGGGGGGGTGTGAGATCTGAAAACAAAGGAAGGACATAAAGAGAATCTATAACCCTGAAGTCTCTTGATAATCATCTTGTTCTGCATGCACTGAAAAATTTTGTTCATTACAGGTCAGTGGAATGCCAGCATTCTGCATTCCTGTTCAAGATGGTGGTGTTGGCTTTGATTACCGCCTTCACATGGCTATTGCTGATAAATGGATAGAGCTTCTCAAGTACGTGTCCATAATAACTCCTAAAACACATGTTATCTTCCTATGAAATTCTTTTAACAAATTAAAAAACCCATTCTTCATATTCAAGCTAAGATGATACCATTTGACTACCACACAAGAATTCTTTTGCAAATGAATTTTTGAAGATTGCAATTGGCATGGAAGTAATTATTTATATGTAGATCACAAATCATGCCAAAAGAAATTGAAAAGAAAAGGTAAGAAATAGAGGCACATGGAAAATACACACCATTGTTTATTTATACATAAGACACCTAATATAGTGTCAGCCAAAGGTGAAAATTATCAGAAGAAAAAGTTTCTTAGTGTTGGAGATTTGAAGAATTCAGTAGCTTATAATGTTATCAAGTGAGATGCACTTACCAAATCTCATCACAATATTCATGGTTTGAAAAACTCACTTCTATGTGATTGTGACTTTAGATTTAATCGCACACCTCTTGACAAACACATCAGCATAGGAGTGAGTGTAATTTATTAATGGAAGCTTGTAGAAGCAATATGAATGCGAATTGGGTTTTATGAGTGTGGATGGATGGGTGAGTGTTCTTCATAAATAGAAATGAGCATAAGAGCGTCCCTGCTACATTCTAAAGAATGCTATACTTAGATGGTAAAAGGAAAGAAAGCTAAGTGACTGTAAAATCTATGATAGTACATTAAAATAAGGGTCAAGTTAGCTTGTAACCTAATCAATTTTGTGTTCACGATCATGTAATTCTGCTGTAGGTTTTCCTTATCCATGTTGCTAGTTCCTTTTGATAAATAATTAGCCTTATTACCAATTTTTTGGAGTCAAGGTTGGCTATATGTATTCTTTTCCGCCATTCTATTCTATCCAAGTCATACTCTTACTACTTCCTTAATTAATATGTTCTTTTTTACTATCTCTACAAATGTTATTTTTGGTTTTCCTCTACCTTTTTTGTTCCCTCAACTTGAAGCAACTCACTCTCTCACGTGTGCATTAATCACTCTTATTCGAACGAGACCAAATCATCTCAAGTGACTCCGTCTTCTTTTCTTCAATAGTGATCACCCCTATGACTTTAAATGAATTTCCTCATTTTGAAATGCCATCTTTTTGTGTATTTCCGCTTATCCATCTTAACATTCTCATTTTAGCTACACTCAATTTATGAAGCTTCTTAACAAACCAACATTCACTACAATAAAGTATAGCTAGTCTTATAGCAGTCTTTTATAATTTCCCTTTAACTTGATTGGTATTCTATAGTCACAAAAAAAAATCTTGACGCATTTCTCTACTTCATCCATCATGCTCTTATCTTATGATTCACATCCTCTTTAATCTCTCCATCTTTATGAATTATTGATCCAAGATTTCAAAAGCTCTCTCTCTTTGCTATCTCTTGGCCATTGAGTCTTACCACCCCGTCACCCTTATTTCTACTTTTAATAAACTTACATTTTAGGTCTTTTGTTTTAGTCCTACTTAATTGAAAAGCCTTTAGTTCGCCAAATTTCAAACTTGACATTAACTTCACCTCTAGTTTTATCCACTAAAAATTATATCATCTTCAAAAAGCATATGCTAAGGAACTTTTTCTTGAACCGATTTAGTTGGCTCATCCATCTCTAGTGCAAAGAAATATGAACTTAATGTTGATCCTTGATACAAATCTATAGTAATAGAAAACTCAGTTGTGATACTTACACTTGTTCTCACACTAATTATAGCTCTATCATTCATTTCCTTAATCAATTATTAAGTTATTGTTACTCTCAAAAATTGGTTGTCAGGTTTATTAACAATTATCTCAGGCCTTATGGAAGTAGGAGCCTTGTGCACTACGACGGCCTTTTTATAACAATAATTGCTCAACTCCAAGAGTAGCGTGCAATGCAATCCCTAGAGATACCCAAGCCTACCCGTCTTTTACCACCCAAGGAAAGGCCTAAGGCCATTGTGTAACTGTTACATATCTAACTTAAAATACTTTTTCCCCCATTCTTGGTAATTTTGTAGGAAGAAGGATGAGGATTGGAAAATGAGTGATATTATTCACACTCTCACCAACAGAAGGTGGTTAGAGAAGTGCATTTCTTATGCTGAAAGTCATGACCAAGCTCTTGTTGGTGACAAGACAATTGCATTCTGGTTGATGGACAAGGTTAGTTATTACTTATACTGTAAATAAATCTAAAAATGTACTGGTGATTTTGGTGCAATAATTTAAAAGAAAAATATTTTTTATGCTTTCGGCATGTTTGGACAGTATCTTGTTGCTAAATGAGAGCATGACCTGGTACCACTTATGTAATCCAAGAATATTATGACTTTTCTAAGATACAATTTCATGATTTTTTATTATTCATTAAAAAAACTGCACTATTGTGGGCATGGATGCTACCACAAATTATGTAAGTACTTAAAAAAATGATGTTAAAAGTAAGAACAGGATGGGATAGGAGGAATAAGTTTTGATGAGGATTCGTGGTCAAAGATTCTGTCATGGTACGTTTTAATTTTAGTAACATTTTGAGATCTGGATCGTTACAAATCTAATCACAAACTAGGAGAAGAGAAAATTGGAAAAAGGAAGGGAGAGGTTAGAAACTTAATAGAACATCTGTAGTGGAACCTACTATGTACGCAAATGTTAATGATTTGTGATCTCATGACCCAAACTTATGTTGTAATAGCGGAAGCTCTATTATCAAATTGTTGTAGGAAAATGCCTTCAGATAGCACTCCCACACAAGATTGATTGTGAAAATATTATGAGCTTTAGAAAGATCTCAAAAAATAATAATAGGAACAAAGATAAAATGGAAAGAAAATACACACACACACACACGAGAGAACATCAAAATTTTAAGTGGTTCGGCTTCTAGTGTGCGTCCATGGGCAGGAACTAAGAGAAATTTTACTAACAAATGTGGAGAATACAAATGGTGTAATGGAACTTTCACTACACCCAGACCCCAATACACCCAATGCTACTCTCTCTCAGAAATACAAAATTAACTAAGAGAAGTTTTTTTCTTCCTCTGCAATTGCCACACCACCACTCTCTCTTGCTCACTTCTCTGAATAACAAGCTCCATATTTATTTTTTCTAATAAGTAATGAAGCAATTTTATTAGACAAAAAGTACATGATAATGAACACAGGACATAAGATGCAAAGAAATCATACAGAGTCTAAGAGGAGCTAGGAAAACAAAAAGGGATGAACAATCGGTGGAACCCAGCTCCTGGATCAATCAAAGAGTTCCATATATAGAATGCAATTCTGTTTTACAGCATTTTTGAAGAAATTTGTGTCACAAACACAAGCTTATGAGATTAGACTCGTGAGATCTGTATTGTTAGAGTTTTTCATCTTATATTCTAATCCCTCTTTCAGGATATGTATGACTTCATGGCTTTAGACAGACCATCAACTCCCCTTGTTGATCGTGGAATAGCATTACACAAAATGATCAGGCTAATTACTATGGGATTGGGTGGAGAGGGTTATTTGAATTTCATGGGAAATGAATTTGGACATCCTGGTGAGTATAGGGCAATTTGTTTGTATTTTCCTCAGTTTATGATTTTAATTGAGATTGTTTGATTTCATGGTTCTCAAAACATGTAGATCTGATGTTTTTTTTTTGTTTTTTTTGTTGGTGACAGAGTGGATTGATTTTCCAAGGGGTGATCAACATCTTCCTGATGGCAGAATAATTCCTGGGAACAATAACAGTTACGATAAATGCAGGCGTAGATTTGATCTTGTAAGTTTCTTTCTAAAGTGTGATTATCACTGGTTTCCGTTATCCGCTAAGCACCAATTTTTAGGTTAATTGCAATGTATCCAGGTCACACTAACATTCCACTGCAAACTAATTGCACGTATTCATTACAAAAAATGTACATCCTTTTTTAAATTTCTGAGATTATTTGTTCTATGGACATTTTATAATCTGAAATCTATTATGTCTGCACTCATTTAAATACACCCAGGGAGATGCAGAATATCTAAGATATCATGGAATGCAAGAATTTGACCGGGCAATGCAGCATATAGAAGAAACTTATGGTGTAAGTTTTTTCTTTGCTGAAATATAAAGATCTGTTTCATTTCAGTTGCCAAGGCCCTGATTGTCTGTTTGAGTCTAGGTATTTTGCCTGTGTTGATTTCTACATTAGGTATGCTTGTGTAACACTACAAATGTTTTGTGAGAAATTCAAAGCCCAAGATGATGTCTCATACAGATCTCTATGGGGGGTTGTTACTAATTTTTGTACTTGCTCTTTTATTTTCCAAATATTTCTTCGACTAAGAGAAGAAAAGACAGGGCTTACAGGAAAAGGAGGAGGATAAGAAGACGAAAAGAACAGTATACAATCAAATAATAAAAGTGTTCTAATCCCATTTGGAAGGATATCACTTGGAATCGAAATAGTTCTTTCATTCTTATTCTAGTAATTTTGGATTCAATTAAATCTAATCAGGTTCCAAAAAAACAAAAAACCTTTTTTATTGATTGTTACAACCAAAAGAGGGGGAAGGGAGGGCAGAGAGAGAATAGAAATTTCTTTTTTATTGAATTATTTCATACTTTACAATTCCTCTATATTCTGTTTTAAATCTTGGTTTGAAAAAAAAAAAAAAAAGTCTCAAAACTCTAACAAATACCAAAACAAAGGCCAATGGAGCTTTACTCATCCCTGCAAGAACAGGATCGAAGGTAAGGCCATGGATTCAATATCCAAACTAAAAAGGCTATGGTCTTTGTTGATTCTCTGTTCGGATGGGCTTTAAGATTTCGCATGGTCCACTGAATGATGAAAACAGAGAGGACAGGACCAGAGGAGAGAAAGAGGGTGTATAGATCCTCTTGGTTCCTGAAATTTGTGATGCAGTAAATAGTTTAGGGCTTTTAGTATTAATTCCATTCCCTCTTAAATCTTCATCAAGGTGATTTATTCATAAATCTATATTTTTGCTTTGCCCTCTGCAAATCACATTTTACATATCTAAAGGAGTCTTTCACCCAAATCTGGTGATTAAAGACTTCTACTGGGGCAAAAGTTCTTCCTAGGAGATATTAGTAATAGCTTCATTTTGTCATTCTTGATACATAGATCTTGATGACTGTTGATTTTGCTAAGTAATTGGCTATTTGTGGATTCTGGGTTTTGAATTAAATTTCATCATTATTTGAAATTGATGTAACTGCAGACTTATTCTACTTTTAGAATGGAAAATGATTCGGTGGTTTTAAATGTTAAATGTTGACGCAGTTCATGACTTCTGAGCACCAATATGTATCTCGCAAGGACGAAGGAGACAAGGTTATTGTCTTTGAAAGGGGGAACCTTGTCTTTGTCTTTAATTTTCATTGGACCAACAGCTACTCAGACTACAAAGTGGGCTGCTTCAAGCCAGGAAAATATAAGGTACAGAGACTTTTTTTGCAAGTGAAGAGACTTCCTCTTTTTTGGTTGGTAACATAGCAGACTGGGTCGCTAAATATACTTGGTCATTCTGCCTTTTCATATGTACTTTTCTAGGATTGACTTTTTAATTATTATCTATATTGCATTTTGTTACTGGTAATTCTTTCTCAGGCACAAAATTTGATTTAAAAAGTAATATCAAAACGTTTGAGTGAGATTGATTGCCCTATAACCTAATAGTATAAAAGCAAGAAGGGTATCAAGCTGTGATCTGTTCAAGATTTTCATCAATTGTATACCCTGTCCAGTGGTCACTGACTATTTTTGAGCTGCATCTGGAGTTTTAAATTTTGTCAATTCTGTGTCCAAACTTTTGGCTTCCATATGAAGGGTAATTTTAGGTAATATCTGCCAGATTAAGGGAACCAGATACCTTTCCTGTGGTCACCAGCTTTGAATTTTTTTTTGGAAGCTGCATTTTTCAGCACCAAAGATCTTGGTTACGTTCTAAATTATGAAATACTGTGCAAATACTTCAAGAAAAGGATCATGCGCATTAAAGTGCAATGCATGGCTTTTGATCATATTAGATGCTGTTGCTAACTAATGCTTTCACCTGGCTTTACATAAATTTAAGAGATGAATCAGTTTGTTCAATTTCGCTAGAGTTTTGCTAATCTAAAGGATGTATAGCCTTTTGATGTGCTGGTTTGTGCATGATTGGAAATATTGTGAGCCATTTTTGGTGGACAATTTAACTTTGTAAAATCACACGCATGTAGAAACAGATCTCATTTTTGTCCAATACCTGTGTTGATCCTGGCTTATTTGATTTTTTTGTAGACCAATTCAAGTTTGCTGTTTCCTTTTCAAGTTATGTATGATTACTTTTGTTCACCAAAAAAAAAAACATTGTCCCTTCTCGCAGATTGTTTTGGATTCAGACGATGCGATATTTGGAGGCTTCAATAGGATTGATCACCGTGCTGAGTACTTCAGCTTTGTAAGAACTTTCTCAAGATAACTTTAGTTTTTGGCCGTTTTCCTCTTTTATTTCTTCCTCTCATTTTTCCCCCCTGCATTGAACGAAGGTTTAATCTTTTATAGTCTCGTGAGCAGGATGGATGGTATGATAAGCGGCCTCGTTCTTTCTTAGTATATGCACCTTGTAGAACAGCAGTGGTCTATGCTTTAGTGGAGGATGAACTGGAACCTGTTAAACACTGATCCAATTCTTACAACGGTTCTCCTAATGTGACCATGATTTAGTCTTGCTGCCCTCATGGAGGAAATATTTAATGGTCACTATATGCAGTTCCATCCTTGTAAATTTTACATTGCCAACAACCCCAAGATGGGATGATCGAGGAGAAAAGTACATACGTAAAGGCACAACATATGCACAAAATTACATTTCCATGCGGCGCACGGGACCAGTCCTTTGTGAGCAGATCTGTGGCATTCTGTATATGTTTCAGTTGTAACTTGCAAGCTAAATTATGTTCAGCGCTGTGGATTTCAGCTAAGACATTTTAGATGTATAGCACGCAATGCGTTGTAATGCTCTAATGCATCCATCTAATAAAAATCAAGATATGGGGCTATACAGGTGTGCTTGCATGCTTAATGTCCTAGTCTGTGAGGGTATTTATTGCCTGCCAGTTACTATAATCTTAGAAGTGCGCACCAAAGTATGAATTGGATGCTCATGATCCAACTCATTCAATTTCTTAAAATTCAGCGTTGATGGTAGAGATGATACGCCATTCAGCGTTTTTGTTCTGGTTTAAACATTCAAACAAGAAAGTCCATGCAATTTATACTAGAGTTGATTATGATAAGGATGTTGAGCTGTCCAGAAACAACCACTAGAAAGGAAATAAAATTGCGGAAACAGAACCACATTATTTAATTTTTCAAAATCCCAGCAAAATTCAAGTGCTGACAAAGCTAGTCTCAGAGGCAGAACCACGGGGCAACTGATGAAGAACGCTCGTTGGTGATGAATTTGAGGTTGAAGATCTCAATGCCTCCGCTAGCGGGCCCCCCATTGAAGAAACATGATTGGTTGCCCACCCAGAAGCCCAATTCAATTGTGGTTGCTCCGACTCTGCATTGCTATCCCTGGAGCCAGGCTCTTCTCCGACGCCCGTGGACAATTTTAACGACACATCCGACGATGAATTTCCAGGCATTGAAATTGAGAGGCAAGTGGCAGAATTCATGGGGCTAGAATTGCTTCCGGCATTATCAGATTCTTGAAATGATCGCGGCCAGTCATCGAAAAAATGACGCAGAACATGGCCATCAGATTTACCATCTGCGGATACCTCATGTTGGGATTCGAAGAGACCACTCTTGTTCGCAGTTTTGGACCCTATGGCACTACAAGGGACAAAAGAACATGATACAACAACAAAAATCAAGCAAAGAACAACATAAAGAAAAAGCTTTGAAGAGCGTAAACAGAAACACCACGTATTTGGGTTCAAAAGCAAAGGTTGGGGTTGGTTTGCACGGAATCTAGTCCTTTCCCACACCTGAAACGTATCAGCCAGGCATTCATTGGGGGAGTCCCTCCCGAGGAGGTGTCACATGCCTACACATATTCCATTTAGATCCGACCAAATCCAAGGTCGCATTTCTTTCAATAACATCAAAAGAAAATCTTAAAAAGAAAAAAGTCCCAACACAATCGAACTATTTTGATTTGATGCTGTTAGTTTCTTTTTTCACTTCTTTTTTGGGGGGCAAGCATATCATATGTACTTAAAATTGTAGTAGTCAATAATTATATGGCACATGCTTAAAACCAATTTCATTTCTCCGTTTAACAATAATGATCCAATCTATAAACTAAGTGGAAACACAAAAGATTTGATGATGGATTACCTTTGATTAAGGTGAAGGAGATCAATGGAAGGAGATGGGCCTGAAAGAGCAAAAGGAGTCCCACTAGCCACTGCTGTGGTGGCTTTGAAAGTCCCACCACAACCAGCAATAGTAGTAGTAGTAGTAGAAGTAACAGAGGTCATGGGTGTGGGGATTTCCACAGGCTTTCTTGAACGGTTTCGTCCACGGTGTACATGGCGCTCACAGTACTTCTGGCCGGCCACCACGTCCCTCGAGCACCTCCATTTCTTACCGTCTGTCCTCCGGCAACGCCCTGGCTCTGGATCCATGGCACCTCTTCCCCAGTACCCAGATTGAAACACTGACACAACAACATGTTCATTAATTAGTTCAAGCTCAGGCTCAGCTCACAGCTCAGTTCAAGTATTTTAATGCAATAGCAAAAAACAATAGCCTTTGAACACTAACCAAGTCAAACAAATTATGTAGAATCTTAGGCATGTGTACAGTTCATTAATAAATCAGGCATATGTAAGTCATCATAGAATAGAATGATTTAACAAAATCAGAAAGTACTTGAGTTTTAAAAAGTACTTTGTGTCACATTAAAAGTTTGAAACATGTAATGAATGAAATGAGCAAGATCTAGTACTCAAGAAAAAGATTAAGTTTAAATGCACTCAAGTGGGATCAAATTTATTTACACAAAAAAAAAAAGTTACAAATAATTAAAAGGTAAATCTTTTTTTATGAGGAATGAGAACTTACAAGCAGGCTGAAAATGTGGATAATGTTGAAGAGGGTGATGGAGGAAGTAAGGTGAGATATGAAGACTTTTCTTGATGGGCTGAAGAAGCTCAGGAGGAACAGCAGTACCTGCCAACATGTACCTATATATCAAAGCCTGTAGTTCAAGCTCCTGCCACTGGGCCAAACTGAAATAGCTACTCATTCCTAGCAGACACAAAAAATAAAAAAGACAGAAAAGATAAGGATCAAAGCTCATCAAAACTAAAAGAGGAAAGGTTGTTAAAAACTTTCACTTCCAACAACTTAAGCTTACTGAGTTTGTTTCTGTCACACAATAAAGAGGAAAAGAGAACTAACTTACTGGGAAATCTGGTAGTAGCTAATGTTGAATCAGGATAAGCTGACAAAGAGCTGATTTTGCTGTTGGGTTCAGGTACAAACAAAGGGAGAGCAGAGGCAGATGCTTGTATTTGTGGCTGCTGTTGTTGTTGTTGATGGGGCTCAAGGAGAAGTTTTGGTATCTTTACGGAATGTTGTTGTTGTTGTTGTTCTGACTCATGCTGGTGGTTTCTCCATTGCTTCAGATTGAAGTCCATGAGAGAGAGAGAGAGAGTAGGGTTTTGAGTTTGGGTTTGCTTTTGGGATGGTTTGTTGGGTTTAATAGCTTTGTTTGGTGTGTTGGGTATGTTAATACTTAGGAGAGAAAGTTTGTGAAAGCTTTTGCAGTGACTTCTGTGGGTTCTTTTATATCTTTGGCAGATACCTCAGAGAGAGGGAGAGAGAGAGTGTGTGTGTAGTGTGTGGTGAGGCTTGTAAAGCCTGCAAAGTTTGTTTAAGACCAGTGGAGAAGCCTAGGGCACTTGAGAAAAAGACAGTCAGACAAGACAGTTGAGAGAAAAAAGAGAGCTACAAAAAATAATTAAAAAAAACTGGGAACAAGTAGTAGATAGCCTAGAGAGAGAGTGCAAAGAAAGAAGCTGCAGTCTTTATGTCCCTGTGCTTTGCTTTGGAAATAGGACTAGACCAGAGAGAAAAGAAAAGCAGCAGCTTGGGTTTATGAGAGGAAAAGAGCCTAAATACTATTTTTATTTGTCTTATACTTTTCTGTTTATACAGGTAATGTGGATGTTAACCATACCAGGGGCAGAGACATGGAACAGTTTTGAGAATGATACACATATAGAGATGGACAGAGAGAAAGAGAAACTGAGCCGAAAATGCAGTTCCATACTGCAGCCGAGCCCAGGCTTTATTATTGTCTTTTCAGTTTCTAGGGAAACTAAAATTATGGCTCTCTTATCGAGATGTGTCTGTATTCTACGTGTGTATGAATTTTTTTTTTTTTTGAGGATGACGTGTGTATGAATATTGGAATAGCATCTTTGCATTTATATACGGTTTTTTTTTTTACTTTTCCTAAACAAAACGTACGAAGATATAAAAGGAAATTTGTGTTATCATTGTTGCCAGAGAAAAAAATAATAGTTATATATATGAAAGTGAGAGGTAACTGGTCATAATTTAACACCTAAGATACTTATGTAAAAATTGTGATATTTTATGTAGTATTAGAATTATTCTTTGTTAAATGATCATTTTCATAACTATACTACAAAAAAAAAAATGCTTCTTTGTAAAGGATTTAAAGCTCAATTGATTCGAATGATTTTGGGTCTTAAATATATATATTTAATGTTTTTTTATTCGTTGTTAAACTCCGGTCCTTACTCTTCATACATTTTTTATTATACACATAATGATGCAAATGCTATTTTTTTTATATACAAAATAAAAATTTTATTATAACATAATCTGAATGTATATGTGTACATGAAGCTCTCTGTTAGAAACTTGAACTCCGACCCTTACTCTCCACACCATATAAACACTTATACTTTTAAAGCATACTTGTGTATGCTCTTAACAAACGCATTCCATTAAATTTATGAGTTTTTTTTATAAGAATAAATTTGTAAGTTAATAATTCATAATTGAAATAGAACACTCCTTAACAAGATTCATCAAACAAAAAAAATTGTGAGTTTTAATTAGTTCAATTGGTAAAGTCTCTAATAATTGAATAAGATATTTAAAGTTCAATCCCTGCCTACACTAAAAACTAATTGGTGTCTTAGTCTGATTATAAAGAGTTTTTATTAAGAGTAGACATCATAGGTTGAAACTATCTTAATAAATATAAATAAATAAATAAAAAGCAAAAACAAAAAATTTTGACTTGCTTTTAGTATGTACTCCTATATTAGAGATGATAATAAGGACATGATAGGTGTCTGATAATAGCTTAAAAGCACAATATTGTCTTAGTTTTGTTAGGCATTATCACATTTATTTTATGTTTATTCTTAAACTTACATGTAAATATAAGAGTTTGCAAGTTTTCTCTCAAATATACTCATTATATATCTTTTTCTCTTGTAGGAGATTTAAACTGATGAGCTAAGCATGCAGATATGAAGCCAAGAGATCCAATGATGAAAATCAATTGAGAAGTGGCTTTTGAAGAATTTAGTGAGTCAAAGATGTGTGGAAACATAAAAGGAGAGAGAGAAATTCATTTGAGCCAAAGAAGGAAAAATTTTGGCATGGAAATATTCTGACCAGTTTTGGTATTTGGCCATATCTTTTTACTCCGATATCGGATTAACTTGATTCTTGCGGCCACAAAAAGAGAACTTAAAAATTTAAAACTTTTTTTTTTTTTTTATACAAGATAGAATTTCTACTCTAGTTTAATTTAAATGTATATGTGTATGAAGCTCCCTCTTGGAGACTTGAATCCCGGTCTTTACCCTCTACACCACACAAGCACTTATACTTGTAGAGTGACCATCGCACCAAGGGTATGCGGTGGTAGATCTAAAACTTTGTAGTTTACCAAAACTTTATAATCTGCTGTATTAAAGGCTAAAACCGACTTGGAAGTTGACCCACTATTGAAAAACGGGAATGACATTTATATTTTCCTTTTTTGGGAAGCATGTGCTTTAGGATTTTGAATGTTATAAATATTAAAGTGATACAAGAGTAGCCACGTTTTTTGGCTGCTAGGAAACCTTATGTTTCATTAATTTTGAGAGTTTTTTTATTTTCTATGGAAGCTTAAAAACCTAAGCTATGGTTAGGGGTGAATCTCCAATGTTGTAAGTTGTTCACTATTCAATCCAAGCATGTTTTTCACGTTTTGATTATTGAAATCAATTGTTCTCTTTTTATAATTGTTTTATTATATTGATATTTGATTTCTATTTCTTTCGTAAGTCTATTCTTGAATCTTCTTATTGTTAGAATAGGGTTTTATAATTTCTCTAGTAAAATGTGGTAATCTTGTTAGATATTATTTTTGCCATAGTATTGCCTCTAAGGTATGCAATGTTCTTGAGTTTTTCCAGCAAAGTTATTATTTTCTAGACTAAATTGTTAGAACAATGGATAAATATAAGCAACCAAAGAGAATTTTATTAATAAAAGCTTATTTCTAAATCTTCCAAATGAATAGTTTGTGTGTTTACTTACCTGATTATGTACTAAATTGGATTGGTAGTGGATACTCAACAATATTAGTAGACAAACCCTAATACCCTAATGATTTTAATTATTGAATTTACCAAACTTTATTTTTCCTAATTTTTAATCATATTTTTCTATATATTATTGGTGCTTTTGACGTGTTATTGTTTTCCTTTTCTCAGTAGAACAATAACCTTAATTACACTACAATTTCCGTTACAAAATTGAACGACATTAGTGTTTCTTACCCTAAACAAAACAATTGCAAAAGATTATATATATATACCTGAAATGTACGAATGTTGTAAATTTTTTCCTACATACAATTAGAGGACCCACTGGTGTTCTTCATTCTTCTATCAGTACTCTACAAAGGTGATTCTCAGGCCAAAAAAAAAAAATCTCTACAACGGTGGTAAATGAGAGTAAATATATTATTGACACCCCTATTTATTGGGTAACTTTGTGGTGTCCCCAAATTAAGTACACAGCGTGGCAACTGGCAGACATGAGAACCACGCTTTGGAGCATCGTACAAACTAATAAATAAATAAATAAATAATTATGTCAGAATAGTAATGTCAATTTTTCCAAAACGGTTGCGTTTAATGATTGAACAAAATATATTTTGAAACCACAATAATTTGGCTTATTATCTAGGTTTGTCCAGGACCACCAATATTACTGAAATCCTAGTAAAACCATGCTCTCTATGACTGAGCTTTGTTAATTAGCAGTATCTGCAAAATCCTTTTTTGGTGGGTTCCTTACTTTGTTTATTTATTGACACTCTCTGTCTCTCTCTCTCAGTAGCAGAATATGCTACAGTACTAGTTGCTTCAATTTTTCTATTGGATTTCTATTTTTTTCCTTTTTCATTTACAATTTATGATGTTTAAAGTTTGAACCACCTAATAAACACTTCGGGTTTATATATATATATATAAAGTAAATGAAAATAGTCAAAATACCTGTCATGACCAGAACCTATCCCCACTTGTTTAAGTTTTTTTTTTTTTTTTTTTTTTTTTTTTTTTTTTTTTTTTTTTATACTGCCACTTATGCATTATTCACTAAATGAAAGGAAAAACCAAAAAGGAAAATCAACTCAATGTATCTCAAAAAAAAAAAATCACTAGTTCAAATCAAAACAAACATTGTGCCTGTTTCTTTATAATTGTATTGATTACTTTTAAGTTTTTATGGTAAAACTCATTAAAAATGAAAATCTAGTCAAAGTTATGACATTTAATTTTTTTTCCCTTAAACTTATCTTAAAATAGTTATGTTAGCGATACTACAAATTTTACAAGTTAATATATTGATAATCAAAAAAATTGAAACATTTTATTTTTATTTTCTTTTGAATCAAACATTAATTTATTATGTTGTTAAAATGACATCAATCACTTTCATATAACTTCATTTTTCATAAACAAAACGAGTTTGGATTTTCTTTCTCTTTTTCTTTCATTCCAATACATAATTTATATCCATGTACTTCAAATTCGCCTAGAGTTCGTTCTAAAGATACAGTCGTCCCTCCCCCTTGAGCTAAAGAACAACCTAGAAGGAGACCCTTTGAGAAGTTTATTCTAAGTTTCTAACTATTGATCCAAACACTTCATATGTGAAGTCTTATCTTGTGACAATCCTTTCTTACTCATCAAGGAAAATAACCCAAGAACCTGAAGTGCTAGGTAGACCGGGAGGAACAAGGAATACTTAGCCTATTAACAAGGGTCCTAGAGACTCATCAAAGTAACGACCAGATCGATTGGCAAGCTCCTATGAGACGTATAGTTACAAGTGCAATTTGTACAGCAATACAACCTACCTGCTCATCATCACATTTATTAATTACCTCCTCACAAAAAGTTTCATTGAACACTACTTGAAAGTTGATTAGGCATAAAAGATAAAACCCGGTTAGTTAGAGAGATTGGATTGTCCTTTATTCGCTCACCTTGTAGATCCCTTAATTAAGGGGATGGGCATTTTCCATATTGGGTAGGGAAAACTATTCCTAAAATTAGGGAGAATGTAAAAAAATCATAAAATACTCTCAAAAGAACTACTATAAGTATTTAAGGGACTCCATTATGGTTACGTTAAGGTGAAAAATGTCAACTCAAATCGCCTCTTTACCCATTTTTTGTTCATAAATAAAAAATAAAAATTAGTCAAAGACTCCTGAAAGAAGGAATGAGACATTGCACCATCTACTCTTGTTTTGTTCAATTTCCTAAAAACAAGTATTCTGACTTTGCGATCAGGCTACCTATGGTCAACCATAAGGGTATAGTGAATAGGCATGTTTCCATTGTTGTAGTTTGTGCATCAATGCTCATTGCTCGATAAACCCACCACTCACAAACAACTAATTCATCAAGTTTGTGAAATTGGGTGTAAAAATAAGTTTATATGTAGTATTGTTGCTTTAATTTTTTTAGTTGATTTTGAGAACTGTGGCTCCAGCCACCAAGTTGACCTTTCATTAATTTCATGGCAAACAAATATTTTTAGCTACAACATGCATTATTTGTTATGGCTCACGTCTATGGAAAACATAGTACACTACCAACAAAAATCACCATAAAAGGAAATTATACAAGACATAACTAGAGAGTGATAAGTGATGTTTTAATTCATGTCTTGAATAGCTATGCAATAACTCCAATCGATAGATCTGCATTCTCTGTCACGCGGGTTCATGATATTTTATTTTTTTTAAAAAATACAAAGAATATATATATATATATATATCAAAACTTAAATACAATACCTTAGATACTATTATTTAGGTTCTCCTCTTAAGAGTTGCCACATAGATATTTATCCAAAAAATACACTTTTATCCGATAAGAAAAAGTTCATATGGCAAAATTTTAAAAGAGGAATTTAAGGAACAGTACTTAAGTGCTGTACTTAAGTTTTGCCTATATATATATATGTACATATATATACACACACAAATTTCTATATGATTTTCTTGTAAATTTTGAAATTACTTATAACATTTAGCCCTTATATGATATTTTAGTATATATTATGTGAGACATATTATCTTATGAGTAAATTATTTTTATTTTCACGAAGGTTTAATGATTTATATATCAAGTTGATGACTTGACGAATTACCATCAACTTGTCTAAAGCTCATAGGATAGTTGTGACATTATATTTTTAGGGAGTAATTCTAAAACTCCAACATATATCACAATTGCTTTTTACACGAACTCACCACATTTTCTTTTCTTTTTTTTTTTATTTCTTTTTTGGTCAACAAGAAAATAATTATATTAGCTAGCTACAAAAAGTGAAGTATTGGCTATCAGCCTTAAGGAGTATAGACCATTTTCATCAGAATTTACAATTACATTTAGATCAAGGGTGGGGGGAACATCAAGTTCTTTTTTCTTCTTTTTTTTTAAGAAACACCACATTTTCTTAACCATTATATAAGTCACATGAAGTTGCAAGTGCCAAAAGTTGTGATACTTCTTCAAATTTTAGTTTTGAAAAAGAAAAAAAAAAAAAAAAAAAAAAGGTTTTTCTAAAAGTTGAGAACTTGAGGTGAGGAGTGTGGCTTATGCAGAAGCCAGTTAAGGCGAAGTCAAGCCAAGCCGCAGTTTGCACTATAGTCTGGTAAAACTACTGGGCACAAGAAAGTGGGGCCCACGTATTGTCAATCCAATTATGAGGAACTCAGTTTTACGCAGATACCCTCCTTTTCTTTCTCTATTTACTCAAGGTGTGTATTGTACTTTATCATGTCTGTCTCTTCAACTTAAAATCTAGTTTATATTTACCGAGATATTCTCTACTTAATTATAATTTGTAAACTTACTTTTTTATGTTCTTTTTTGTTTTCTTCGTCTTATAGAAATTCAATCTTTACGATTCATGAGAGGTGTTGAGTGTTGACTGTAAACACCGACATCACATGCCTAGGCCTAGGCCCAGGCCCTATACATGCACCCTCATTGTCATAACCGTGCGGTATCTCTCTCTCTCTCTCTCTCTCTCTCTCTCAACAAAAAAAAAAAAAAAAAAAAAAAATCTCTCTCTCTCTCTCTCTCTCTCTCTCTCAAGATAAAGAAAAATTTAAAATTAATTCTTAGAATCTAATATTTTTATTATTTCAAAGAAAAATGTTAATGAATCTCAATGTATTTGTTAATGAATTATTTTTTTAAAAAAATTATGAGAAAATAAAAAAGTGATTAATATTTTAATAATTTTTTTTATTTTTTTTATAAAAATTATGTTAAAACTTTCATAAAATAAAATAGTTTATTAACGATTACTTTAAAAGTATCAGTTAACATAACTCTTATTTTAAATATGATATATTTTTTTCTATTTTCAAGTATTAAGTTATTATCATAATAAAAATAGTATTAATAATAAATTCATGTAATAATGGTGTTGATCAAATGATGAAATTTTTTGTCTAACATTACTCTACTTTAAAAGCCTATGTGAGCGCTTCTCCAAAAAAAAAAAAAAAAGCTTATGTGAGAAACTGTTTATCATATATTTCAATATAAAGTAGTAGAAATGAAGATGTGTGAACATGTTAGGGTAGAATGAAAAAACCTATATATATATATATATACACCCTTGCAACTCAATGAAGAGATGTATGTATGTTCATCACAAGAATTCTTCTTACAATTTTACTTAAAGCGTAGAAACTCTTCGAAATAACTTAGTCTTCACAGTGCCTCCAATCAGTTCTCTATATCAGAAGCATTAAGAAGTAAGGTGCTTTAATCTTGCAAGTTAAAGTCCAAATAGCTAGAATTTAGCTAATAGTTCTACTCAATTGGAGTCCTTGATATGCTTCCTTGTTCTGAAACTTTTACTCACTACATCTTTAATAGTTTGCAAACAAATATTGTATTGGTTTGTTTGGATATAGTTATGAATTAGTTTGATGTAGTGGTAGCAATTTTCATTTCACCTTCAGTTCACAAAATAGTAATAAATATATACTTTATTTGCTTTTGAAAGTTGGATCAAGTTTTAAAGAACCATTACATGCTCATGAATTGATACTATTAGAAGAGATTAAAGCCGGCAGGGGGAGATAGAGCAACAAATGAAATATTTAATACAAGAGGGGTCAAGGTTGTCTCAACTTTAGAGGGCATCCTAAGAAGTCGGGGGTATCCATTACACAAAAAGATTACAAAGCATTTGAATATATTTCAAACCTTATCTTATCAACAAATTCACTTTCACAATTGATAAGATAATTTGTAAAAAAGCTTTTGTTAACAAATGTACGAATACACTTAGAAGAATCTAACGAGTCCCGATGCATTGAGAAGTAATAAAAACAAATAAACAAATATAAACGTTTGCTTCTTCTTATTTTTTCCCCTCTAAAATGGTTTTTCTTTTATAGATTCTAAACCATAATAAACATTAATAACATATTTTATTTTAATGAAATTTGAGAAGTGCTCATAGATTATTAACTATATCAACAAGAAAATTTCACCTAAAAAAACAAAAGTCTAATCATATTTTAAGTTTTTTTTAGATAGAGTTATATTAAAAATTAAATAGGAAAAACTTTTTTTTTTCAAGAAACTTTAAATTTTATCATGAAAAATATTGGTAAAATCAACCTAATACACGTTTTCAACATTTGGCTGTACTTATTCCATCAAGACTAAAAAACCAGAAAATAAAATTACACGTCTAACAAGTGTACAAGCAACAAAGTTTCCTTCGAAGATAGTTGTAAACATATAATAAATAATTAATGAGTTTTACTATATGTTTGTAAACAATTTTATAAAAAAATTTATGAAAAAATAATTAATTATTTTAACAATTTTTTCAATTCTCAAAAAAAAACTGATAATTAATTCATACTTTAAAAGCATATATTAACTGAATAATTAATGAAATATGTGTTTTGAAAGAAAAAAAAGATTTATATTTAAGCAAAAAAACAATTGAAAGAATGAATGATAAGAAGTAGAGAGAGAAGGATAAGGAGGTAAAAGAGAGGGGGGCAACGAAAGAAGATGTGGATAAATAAGAGGCAACTGAGAGAGTGTCAGAAGACTCAGAACTGAGGATGTGAGTGAGGAACAGCTGGTGTTGGTGTTGGCATTGGTGAATATTTAGAAACAAACAGCTGGTGGGTAGGGGGCACCGCATTTCCATTCCTTTAATACTATCCTCCGTCCTCACTTCTCCTTTATTTTGTTTCTTTTATTAAATTGATGTGATCAACCCACCTTTTGTGAATTGACGTGACTACTCACTCGTACTACTCCTCTTTCTCTTCCAACCAAACTCTAATTCACCAAATTCTCCTACTTTTTAATTCTTACTCACTATTTTTTATATAAAAGATAATTCATAACTCAATTATTAAAATATCTAAGTTAAAAATACTAAGAATTACCAATCCATTGACAAAAGCATTTGAATTTTGAGTAATAGATCAAGATTTGAAATTTGCAAATGATAAGAACGATAAGAATTTTCTGAGATTTGTTTGCAAGAATAATCCATAGAGTATTTTAGTTTTTTTTTTTTTTTTCATGTTTAAAAATAAAAGAAAAACATGTACTAAGATTTGCTAAAGAATGGTATGAACAAAATATTGTAAATTGAACGTGCATATAAACTAATTTATTGCTTTTTTTTTTTTACTATTTACGAATCTTATGCAGATCACTTATTTATTTTATTTAGTTTTTGCTTTTTTTTTTCTTATTATTTTTGGATTTCACACGAGTCACCTTTTTAACTTTTACTTTTTATATGTAATACTTTCAGCAAAAAATTAAGTTATATGGGTTATTTTCAGACTGACAATAAATCATAACCAAGGCTTGACCATATTAAAACTTCTAGAGGCGAGGTATGCTTGTTGATCATTTGAACCTCAACGTGATCTTGATTCTCACACCAAAAAAAGAAAAAAAAAAAGAAAAGAAAGGGAACCTCAACTTGATCTCAAAGTAATAGAGCCCTAATGATGCATGGTACTAGGAGACAATAGTAGTCTAGTAGTCCTAGTTTATTTTCATTTTATCCCATTTAGGTATGATTAATGTATTCTCTTAGTGCATACATTAATGGTCTATTTTATAGATTTTTTTTAAAAAAAAAATTAAAAAAATTGTCAAAAAAGTTAGTCAATTTTTTATTTTTTCATAAAAAGTTTTTTATAATGGTTTTACTAATGTATAGCCATTAAAGCAACAAAAATTATAAGATTACATAAAATGCCATAACTTGTGTCACGACAGTTCATGTGGCAGACTATAAATGATAAAGAAAAAAATAGTCAATCTATATAAAAATAACAGTCAATCAATCAAAGTCCAAAACCCATATTATTGTAACTATCAATATCATCAAACAACATTACAAAAAATAAAAATAAAAAAGGCTAAATAATAGTATGAACTATGAAGTTTGTGAAGAGTACTCTTGTATCTCAACCATGATCCATCATTTCACATAAAACGTGCCAAATTTATCATGCCTTGCTCGTTTGTTAAATCTCTTACTCACAAGAAGAACTGACAAACATCCTACCAAGTACCAACTGTTAGGAAAACGTAATGAAACCCTAGCTAGATTTAAAGTACTGTACACATTAAAACAAAATTTACTACCACAATATAGTTGTCATTAATTAATCATGGGGAGGAATGGTTATACCACGCACAATTTAACCCATTTTGCTTGCTGCACCTAACCCCTTTTTATTACACGATCTTGTTTGTACCAGAAAGTTATATTGACTCTAGAGAGTCCAAAATCAATTTCAAGTACGTATTAGACAAGGACGGACCCAGACGGAGGCTCAAGGGAGCCCAGGCCCCCTTGGTCTAATTTTTTTTATTTTTTTATTAATATACATATATATATATATATATATAGTTATAACATATTTTATTTATGTAATTGGGCGCCTTTCCAAAACTCCTTAATAAGTCTAACTAGTCTTACTCAAATAGCAATTATTTAACTCAAAAACTTAACAAAAACAATAAAAATATTCACAATAGTGATTGTATTTTAGCAAAAAAAAAAAAAAACTATTTTACTACCAAAGAACTAAAAAATTATGTGTTATTGGAGAAGTTAAAGTTAAATTTTTTGCAACTAAAGTAAACTAATATAAATACTAGTTGACTGTAGCGAGTTAGAAATAAAATACAATATTTTATTAAGATTATATCTCTTTCTTTAATTAAAAAACTCAAATTTTCTTACTTCTTTTATTATTTTAATGAGTTGTTTATATTATTTTAAATGAAGTGGTAAAAAAAAAAATCGAACATTTAATATTGCGCGTATTGTAAAATGATGTAGTAAAAACTAAAATTTTTAGTATCACCACTGTGGATGCTTTAATTTTTTTTTTTTTTTGGTCTTTGTTGGTAAATGATTGCATCTTAATATATTTAGAAACAACGATTTTGAGTATTTATAATTTTTTAATACTATATGTATGCCTATTTGAAGTTTTTCTTCTTCTTTATACTCCGGCCCCCGCTAGCTAGACTAGTATTAATAAAAAACATTATTTTGTTTTTGTTTTTGTTTTTGTTTTTGTTTTTGTCTTTGTTGGTAAATGATTGCATCTTAATGTATTTAGAAACAATAATTTTGAGTATTTATAATTTTTTAATACTATATAGATGCCTATTTAGAGTTTTTTTTTTCTTTTTCTTTATATTCTGGCTCTCACTAGCTTAAAATCTTGGATCCGTCCCTGGTACTAGACTACCAATGATTAAGAGAAACTGAAACGAAAAATCAATGCTTGGGTGGACAAGTAAGTGAAATAGTTTCAACTTTAATTTCAATTGTTCAAATCCAATTGATATTATATAATTCACTCTTTTATTTTTCTATTTTTTTTAATGTTTTGCATAGACAAAAACAATATTGCTAAACTGTTGATAATCTCATGGGTACTACGTGAGCCTTTTCCTCACTAAAATGAACGTGTAAACCTTGAATGACACTATTTTTTATTATTATAAATAATAGAATGATCCATATAATGTCACGAATTCTAGTTCTGCCATAACTTCAATTAAAGAACCATATTCCATATTCCTAGTTCCTACGAGCAAAATAATAATAATAATAATAATAATAATAATAATAATTGTGAGGGGTAAAAGCCCAACCTTATGTATTGGGCTTAGGGCCCTACTTGAAGATTACTATGTGTCCGAAGAGAAGAAAGTGGTTGAGAAGAAGTCCGTGTGGAAGAGATATACCTGGAAATGAACGAGAAATTTAGTCCGAAGAGAACACCAGTGGTCCGAAGAGTTCATTCTCCTCGGATACAAAAAGTCTTAATCAAGTAAATATCTGGAAGGTTCGAATGATCTTCCTAAAGTCTTCAATGAGAAGGATGAGCTTTGAGTATGCCTGGAGATGATAAGAACGGAGAAATATCTATAAAAAAAAGCTGCTACCACCGTGTTTAATGCACTGCAACAATTTTCCTGGCCGCATTTATGTGGAAAAGATCACTGAACAGTGTAATCTCAGCTACCACCACTCACAGAGAGCTAAAGAAGATACTTGACATGATATATACTCAAGTGGATACATAGATGAAGAACAAGTGGACGATGGAGATGATGGGGAAGGATGCTATATAAAGGGAAGAGGCCTCTAATAAAAAAATGGGAAAAAAAAAAAAAAAAAAAAAAAAGAAGAAGAGAGGAAGAAAGATTTTACTATAGCACTAAGAACTGTATTCACTGTTCATAACATTCCTCTTCGGACATCATTTTGTTTAGCTTTTAAGTGTGTTTTTACATTGGATCATTCCCGAATACTATAGTTAACAGTTGCTAAATTCACAACTAACCCAACTCTTTCACCCACTCTCTACAAATTCATTATTTTGGGCTTAGGCTACAAATCTTGACCCTACAATTGGCGCCGTCTGTGAGAAGAGCTTGAGTGAAAGTGGAAGTAACAATTGATAATGGTTGAACCAGGGCAACAACCAGCAGAATCTAGGACATCCCAACACGTAGACCCTTTTCTCAATTTGAAGCAAAGACAAGATAGTGAAGGTAGTATGCATACTATGCATACTGATCGAAGCCAGCCACATGGTGGAAGTCGCCACATAATGGAAGTCACGTGTCTCATACAGAGAAGAACTAGAATATGCAACTAGAGATTGAAAGGCTAAAAAGGGAGTTACGCCACGCAAATAGGAAACGGATTTCTTCGCATTCTGATGAAGATTCTGGTGACGAACAGGACGTCACTTACAAGCAGAGATCTCGAACACCAGTCAGTGAATCCTTTTCCTATGAAGAAGAGCATCATCACAAGAGGCAACCTCGAAGCCTATCACGTGGAGGCGTAGGGAACGATGCTATGAGCAAGGCTCTGAATCAAATCTCTAGATCACCTTTTACACGCAGGATTGAAGAAGCGAGATTTCCTCGGTGTTTTAACCAGTTGACCTTCACCATCTATAATGGTAAAATGGACCTTGTGGAACATGTGAGTCACTTTAATCAAATGATGGCTGTCTACTCCAGAGATGAAGCTCTGATGTGCAAAGTTTTCCCCTCCAGTCTTGGACCGGTTGCAATGAGATGGTTTGACAGCCTAGAAGCAGACTCCATCGACTCCTTCAGAGAGCTCACTCAAGCATTTGGTTCCCATTTTGTCACATGCCGAATAGTGGCCAGGCCCTTGTCTTTATTGCTATCCTTGAGCATGCAAGAGGATGAGACCTTGAAAACATATTCAGATAGGTACTGAGAGATGCTTAATGATATGGAGGGCAATTTTGATGGAATGGCCCTTAGCACATTTAAGCTCGACCTCTCCACTGACCATGGTTTAAGGAAGTCTTTAACTAGTAAACTAGTTACTAACATGCGTCAGCTCATGGACCGTATCGAAAAATATAAAAGAGTTAAAGAATATCAACAGCAAGGGAAGGGAAATGATAAGGTTATCCCCCAGGAGATGAGGGATTTCAGGTAGGACCGTTACAATAACAACAAACCACGAAGAGATTTTGCTGGGCAATCAGGATCAACAAATGTTCAAGCAGTCAACACAGTATTCAAAGAGCCAGTACACCAAGTTTTGAAGAAGATTAAGAATCAACCATTCTTTAAGTGGCTGAATAAGATGGTGGGGAACCCTGAGAGACGTAATCATAATCTCTATTGCCAGTACCACTAAGATCATAGGCATACCACAGAGGATTGCAGGAGCCTGTGGGATCATTTGGACCAACTAGTCTGCGAAGGTAAATTGAGACACCTCTTGTACCACTCTAGTGGCTGAGGAAGTCAAATGAACTCAGAGCCCCAAAGAAATGACTCTTCAAAGCCTCCATTGGGAACTATCAATGTCATCTTCGCCGTACCAGGGAGAACAGGATCCTGGCCATCCAAGGTTACCCGCAGGAGACTTTGGCCAAGGTCCGAAGAGAGCTAGACCGGATACTCAACTGGTTTTAGGTTCTCGGACGAAGACAAGATTGGAACCATCCAACCCCAAGATGATGCTTTAGTAATCTCCCTTAGAATTGGAGGGTATGATGTGAAGAAGGTAATGGTGGACTAGGGTAGTGCGGTAGAGATAATGTACTATGATCTTAACAAGGGGCTGAACCTAAAACTTGATGACTTAACACCATACAATTCTCCCCTGTTAACTTTGAAAGAAGAATCGTCACCCCGAAGGGCCAAATACGATTACCCGTACAGACTGGCTCAGAGGTAGTGGAGGTGGATTTCATTATTGTAGATGTGTATTCCCCCTATACGGCAATTGTAGCTAGACCTTGACTTCAGACGCTAGGGGCTGTTTCCTCTACTTTGCATCAGAAAGTTAAATATCCATCCGAAGGGCAAGTTTGTGAAATCCGGGGAGATCAGTCCGCGGCTAGACAGTGCTTAGTAGCTGCCATTCAGCATAAGCTCGAAACTGAGTCCTCAGCCAAGGCCGAAAGGGGTTTATAGCAATTAAAAAATCGGGTACCGCCCGCCGAAGATCCAGACGAGGGCGTTAGATGTGAAGATTTAATAAACGTTGTTATTGGAGACAATCTCAAAAAGTTTTTTCAAGTCGGATCTCAGATGCCTTTGCAGAAGAAGGAGGAGCTAATAGAGTTCCTTAAAAGAAACCTTGATGTATTTTCCTGGAACGCTTATGAGGCCCCAGTGGTGGATCTAGAATTCATTTGTCATCATCTGAAAGTCAACCCATTGATTATACCTAAGAAGCAGCCTCCTCAGCGCCCATCTAAGGAGCACGCTGATGCAGTAAGAGAAGAAGTAACAAAGCTCAAACAAGCTGGAGCTATTAAAGATGTTTTTTATCTCGAGTGGCTAGCAAACACTGTGGTGGTGAAGAAGAAGAATGAGAAATGACGAGTATGTGTAGACTTCACTAACTTAAATAAGACTTGTCCTAAGAATCCAATCCCTATGCCAAAAATTGATCAGCTAGTAGATGCCACTGTCGGCCACCCTTGGATGAGTTTCCTGGATACTTTCCAAGGTTACCACTAAATATCGTTAGCCTTGGATGATCAAGAGAAGACTGCATTTGTCACCCCTATCGGTAACTACCATTATAAGGTGATGCCCTTTGGTTTGAAAAATACAGGATCCACTTACCAAAAAATGATGACGAGGATGTTTGAGCCACAATTGGGTAAGTATCGAAATTTATATAGATGACATGGTGGTGAAAAGCAAGATCGTTTCTGAACATATAAAGGACCTTGAAAACATTTTTGAAGTTCTAAGAAGGCACAAGCTACGTCTAAACTCCTCAAAATGCTCATTTGGTATGGGGTCAGGCAAGTTCTTGGGGTACATGGTGACTCATAGGGGAATTGAAGTTAACTCCGATAAGATAAAGGCCATCCACAATGTACAGGCTCCTCGGAATCCCAAAGAAGTTTAGAAATTGACAGGAATAACAGCCGCCTTGAATCGATTCATCTCTCGATCAGCAGATAGGTGTAAACCTTTCTTCTCATTGATCAACAAATGGAAAGAGTTTGAGTGGACTGAAGAATGTGCTTCGGCCTTCCAACAACTTAAAGACTATTTGGCTCGGCCACCAATTATGTCCAATCCTGAACCAGATGAGGTCTTGTTTGCCTACATTGCAGTAGCTCCGTGTGCTGTAAGTTTGGTAATGATTCGAGTGGATTAAGGTGTGCAAAGGCCAGTTTATTATGTGAGTAAGTCATTACATGAGGCCGAGATTGGGTACCTGCCACTGGAGAAAGCCATCTTGGCAGTAGTACTTGGTACACGGAAGTTGCCTCACTATTTCCAAACACATACAATCGTTGTGCTCACACAACTTCCGCTCAAAACCGTACATAGAAGTGCGGACTAGACGGGAAGAATAGCTAAATGGGGCACTATCCTTGGGGCTTTTGACATCAAATACATGCCCCGCACTTCGGTCAAAGGCCAGTTTCTCGCAAATCTGGTGGCCGAGTTCACAGAGCCTAGTTTAGAAGAGGTAACAGTGGAGAAGGACATGGATGAAAAATCGGTTGGCATGATTTCTCAACGAGGCCCATCACCCTGGGAAGTATATGTAAACGGTGCAGCGAATCAGAAGAGTTTTGATGTAGGGCTAGTGTTAATATCTCCAGAGAAGATTGTTATCAAAAAGTCAATAAGACTAAACTTCACGGCCACAAACAATGAGGCCGAGTACGAAGCTTTATTGATGGGAATGGCTATGATTCGAAGAATGGGAGGAAAGTTAGTGGAGGTGTTCTCGGACTCATGATTAGTCATTGGTCAAGTACATGGTGAGTTTGAAGCAAAGGATGAAAGAATGCAGGGATACCTGAGCTAAGTTAAGCGTCTGCACCTGCGCTGAGTTAAGTGTCTGCAGTCAAAGTTCGATTCTTCTAAATTGCTGCACATCCCTAGAAATGGTAATACACATGCTGATTTTTTAGCCACGCTTGCTACCTTTTCAGCGCAAGATTTTTCGAGAGTTATCCTAGTCGAGGACCTATATGGGCCTATAAAGGCAAGAAGAGAGGTAGTCCAAGTTCACCAAATCAAGGCCGAACTCAGCTGGATAGATCCTATAATTAAATTCTTGAAGGAGGATACTTTGCCCGAAGAAAGGGGTGAAGCTGACAAAGTACGGAGGAAGGCGACCAAGTTCTGGCTATCCGAGGACCATAAATTATATAAACGCTCCTATTCAGAACCGTACTTATTATGCATGCATCCTGAAGCGGCTGAGTTACTACTAGAAGAGCTACATGAAGGAATCTGTGGGAGCCACACTAGAGGTAGGTCCTTGGCTCACCGAGCCATTACCCAAGGTTATTGGTGGCCGAATATGCAAAAAGAATCCCATGAGTATGTTAAGAGGTGCGACCAATGTCAACGATTTGCCCCAAACATTCATCAGCCAGGGGGAATCCTTAATCCGCTATCCAGCCCATGGCTTTTCACTCAATGGGGCTTAAATATCGTGGGCCCATTCCCTAAAGTCACAGGAAACAGGAAATACCTTCTGGTTGGCACAGATTATTTCACCAAATGGGTCGAAACTGAACCTGTGGCCAACATCAGAGACGTAGATGTGCAGAAATTTGTGTGGAAGAATACTGTCACTCGGTTTGAGGTTCTTCATACTCTCATCTCGGACAATGGCCTACAGTTTGATAGTAAAGCATTTAGGAATTATTATAGTGAACTGGGAATCACAAACAGATACTCCACCCTTGCCTATCCCCAGGGGAATGGGCAAGCAGAAGCGGTTAACAAGGTCATAGTTAATGGATTAAAAAAGAGACTAGACAATGCAAAGGGCAAATGGGTGGAAGAACTGCCATATGTACTTTGGATATACAAAACTACACCTCATAGGTCTACTTGAGAGACCCCCTTTTCAATGACCTATAGAGCTGAAGCTGTCATACCTTTGGAGACTAGGTTCCCAACTATGAAAACTAGTTTGTTTAGTCCAACCCGCAACAATGAGCAGCTAGAAAAGAGTTTGGATTTGATTGAGGAAAGGAGAGAGAGAAAATGCAATGGTCCGATTAGCACATTATCAACAAAAGCTCAGGCAGGACTATGATGCCAACGTAAAGTTAAGACCTCTAGAGCCTGGTGATTTGGTACTCAGGAAAGTTGTGGGCACTGCAAAGAACCTAGCTTGGGGAAAGTTAGGACTTAATTGGGAAGGGCCATATTGTATTACTTCAGGGGCTAGCATTAGGGCATATTTCTTGGAAGATTTGGATAGTCATGTAATACCACGCCCCTGGAATGTAAACAACCTTAAAAAGTACTATTATTAATCAAATCTTTACTTTAATCAATATGCCAATTTATTATGTAAAGTTTTTGGACTTCTCCTAAGTATTTAAACTTAAATCCAATCATGCCTGAAATCCTCGGGTCAGATGATTTTAGTTAGTTAACACTCGTTTACAATTCTCCTAAGTGTTTAAACTTAAATCCAATCATGTCTGAAGTCCTCGAACTAGATGATTTGGGTTAGTTAACACTCGTTTACAATTCTCCTAAGTATTTAAACTTAAATCCAATCATACCTGAAGTCCTCGAACCAAATGATTTGAGTTAGTTAACACTCATTTATAATTCTCCTAAGTGTTTAAACTTAAATCCACTTACGCCCGAAGTCCTCGGACCAAATGATATGGGTTAGTTAACATTATCTTATAGTCATTATCAATGTTTAAATTTAACAAACCATGCCCAAATAACCTCATCTTATAGTCGTAAATATTTGAATAATCCGAAATCAGTGCTTAGCAATATTCCTTGTGGGTATTCAAGAAAACTTGTAATACTTTCAGATCATTCATTGCATTCAATATTTGTTAATAACTCTTGTATGACCTACTTCTTCCAGTATTTGAATAAGGTGTTTGCATCATTGGCACGATATAATTATTGGGTCTGCCTATATTACTGTAATTACAAGTTATAGTTATTTATAATAATAATAAGTCTCATAAGATGTGCAACGAAGACACTAAGAATGAAAGAGAAACGATTTCATTGATCAAAAGAAAATAGTTCACAATTCCTTACATAAAAGAAAAATTAATACAAATATGAAGTAAAAACTCCCAAACATCTAAGCCTTCATCTGAGGGGCCAAAGGGTCAGCAGCCTGACTGGACTGAGTAGAAGCAACTTCTGGGGCTTGTTCCTTAGACTCTAAAAGGGATTTCTTTTTCCTAAGTCTTTGCCCTTATCCTGGGTAGCCTTAGCTGGCTTGCTCTAATCACTAGGTTGACCAGACTCCTTGGGGGCCTCAGGGTTGATAGAAGGGACTTGGCCGATCAGGGATTGCTCCGAAGCCTCTTGGAGTTGTGCGGGGGGAGAGGAGTCAGACCCTAGGAGTTCACGAATATCAGGATCATTGTATATACTCCAAGGTTGCCTCAGATCAGATTCCGCAGAGACCCCAGTAGCATCCAGTGCTTTTCCCAAAGTTACATCGCAGTACTCTCGGCTGACCGCGGTAAACTGCTCAGTAAGGTTGGCTTGGGTCTCCTCCACCCCCAGCTTATACGCTGCCTGCCTTTTAGGCTCGACTGCCTCCTTGGCCAATTGAGCATTCTTCTCGGCCAATGTGGCAATCTCCTTGGCTTTCTGAAGCTCAATCCGCAAATCCTTTACCAGCGCACTCTCTGTTTCCAGATTGATCTCAATCAAATTTAACAGCTGGCATTGGTCTTCGGCTTGTTTCTCGGCATTTTGGAGACCAGCATCTAGACTATTCCTCTCTTTGGTCACCTCTATAAACNGAAAAAAAAAAAAAAAAAAAAAAAAAAAAAAAAAAAAAAAAAAAAAAAAAAAAAAAAAAAAAAAAAAAAGAGAGAAAAAGAGAGGAAGAAAGATTTTACTGTAGCACTAAGAACTATATTCACTGTTCAATCAATAACATTCCTCTTCGGACATCATTTTGTTTAGCTTTTAAGTGTGTTTTTAATTGGATCATTCCCGAATACTATAGTTAACAGTTGCTAAATTCACAACTAACCCAGCTCTTTCACACACTCTCTACAAATTCATTGTTTTGAGCTTGGGCTACAAATCCTGACCTTACAATAATAATAATAATAATAAAAAGGTGTGAATATATATAATTTTGGTTATGGTGCTTGCAAAATTCAACTTTTAATCATAACCGCTATTTTCTTTTTAGTTCCCAAAATCAACTCTCTTTTTTCCCTGAATAAATCATCTCAATAATCACGAGATACTTGAGCAAACCCCACATAAATACCTAATACCCTTGAAGGGCAGCAATGAGGTACAAATAGTCCTTAAAAACCTCCATCTAACCGCATATATCGTATGAAATAAAGGCTCCCCCTTGACCTACTTATTATCAGAGAAATGGCATGCATATTGGAGAAACTTCACTTAACTAAGAGCATTCTTATCAACCCTCTTAAATGCCATAAATCCTATTTTTTAGCAGCTGAACCCCAAAAAACACTCTCCATCAAAACTGGTAAAGGCTATAAAATTTATAATCCTGCTACAGTGCACTCTCATTTTTGAGAACGCACTGCAGCCGTATTGTAAAATAAAAAATAGTTTTTTATTCACAATGGCTCTTTCTTATTTCTCACTTTTTCCTCTCTCACTTTTTTCATCTGTGTTCTCTGCTCTCTCTTCTCTCTCCGTGGTTCATGGTCTGTTGTGCTCGTCGGCAATCTCTGCACGTCGCCAATCTCTCTACTCTCAGTCATTCGATCTCTCTACTTTCAGTCATTCGATCTCTCTACTCTTTGTCTGCAACGTCGCTAACACGTCGCCGATCTCTCTACTCTCAGTCACTCGATCTCTTTACTCTTTGGCCGCAACGTCTCCAGGTCGCCGCTACCTCTTATTCGCCCTCCCACTCGCCCTCACCAGTTTAGATCTATGATTTTCTCTCTCTCACACCTTGGGTTCTGATTTGCAGGTTGTGGGTTTGTACAGGGGTTCCGATTTTGGCATATTTTGCTGGGTTTGTGATTTTGTTTTGGTTGGTGGGTTTGTGATTTGGTTTTGGATGGGTATGCTGGTGGCGGCGATGGTGGAGGGTTTTTTTTTTTGCCTGCTGTGGTTGGTGGTGGTGAGTGGATGTGGTGGTTGTGGGTGGATGTGGATGTGGAGGTTTCTTTCTGTTGTGATTTTTTTTTTCTTTTTTTGTTAGTGGTGGTTGTGGACCTGTGGTATGGGTGATGGGTTTTCAGTGGGTGGTTGGTAGTGTGGTGTCGGCGATGCTGTGAGAAAGAGAGAGACAGAGGAGAGAGAGAGAGATAGAGTAGAGAGAAGAAAAAAAAATTATTGAAAAATAATAAAGAAACATTATTTAAATGAAATGGTAAAAAAAATAGAAGTTTTGATATTGGTTTTATTGAAAAGTGGTGCGTTATATGTTATAAAATTGGATTTTGAGATGCTAAATGTTATATTTTTTGACATGTTTGATAAGAATGCTCTAAGCATACAAGTTTAGAACCAACTATATTATATTAAGGATGATGCTAACAAGTGTTTTTAGGGTATTGATTAACAATCCAGTTAAAAAAAAAATTATGGAAAAAAAAATTAATGTTTTAAGTTTTTTGACAGTTTTTTTCTTTTCATTTCCTATAAAATTGATGTAAAAACTTTCTTAAAATAGATTGTTAATTAATGTTCTATGGACACTCATTAACATTTTCCTTATCATGATTATTCAAATGAGAGTACACTCATATGTATACCATACCTTAAACTTGTTGGACTAAAAATTCCAATCATTTTGAGTTTTTGACACAAAAAAAAAGGTGGTTGATTTTTCTCATTCTTCTTTTGTTTTGGTCGGGTTCAAACATCAAATTCCCATTAAAAAAGTCAACTTTTTTCGATTTTACAATAGGTTTGCTTTGGAGTAGTATTGGTTAATTCACTCTCGCTCTCTCTGTCTCTTTGAACATTTTGTAGTAACCAAGTACATTTCTCATAATTGATAATAATTCATTCCTCATCTGTAACTGTAATGTCTGACTTAGATTTCACGAAACGGGGTTAGAATTCCTGACCCCGAAACACAAAAAGGACATTGCCAATTTCTAGGGGCATATATGTCAACACAAACCAGTGACCCAAAAAAAAAATCTTGGTTCTTGGATCAACTGCTATTAGTACGGATCTAGATTGGGACCCACACAAGGATACCACATCATCTAACTTGTCCTTGTTCGTAACTAAAAAAAAATAATATTAAATAAATAAAAAGGTCAAAAAAAAATTAAAAATTAAAAAAAAAAAACAAGTAAATAGAAAAGTAGTTTGCTTCACATGTCTGAGAAGACTATAAAAAAAATTGAGTACTGACACAAATGTCAGTAAGTGGTCAGAAAGTGCAGTAGAATAAGGTCAGAAGAGACAGCTGCACACAAACTCACACGTGGGTCCCATTCCTTTTTTTTTTTTTTTTTTTTAACATTTTGTGTGTAAGATAAAGCTGGGCACGCCAGCACGCGCGCAAACTAGGCCTCACGTGCCTTCACGTGACTTTTATTTATTTTTTTCTTCTCGATCTTTACGTAAGTGTACGTTTACCTTATCATCATCCATTCTTTTCTTTTTTTTTTTTTAAATCACAAACAGATCCGTTCACACACTACTTTTCTACATGAATTAAACATTAAATTGATTCTTCTTGGCCCTCCCTACTTAAACACAAGAGTTCAAATTTTTTTTTTTCTCTCTCTCTTTGTATGGTGGTGGCTGATTTAAGATCAATTTTTCATTTTTCATTTTTATACGATAAATTTAGTTATGGGATGTCTCCATTGAATTCACCAAAAACATTAAAAAGTATTAATTGAACTGTAAAAGATTCTTGTAAGCAATTTTTAAGATATCTATGAAATTTTAAAAATTAAGTTAGTTGACCCCAAATGAAGAAATAAGTATGGGATAAAGGGGTTTATATATAGATAGATAGTTATTAGATGTCTCTGTTGAATCATCCAAAGACATTAGAAAGTATCAATTGAACTACAAAAGATTCTTGTAAGCAATTTTTGAAAAATCTATGATTTAATGTCAAATCTTTTAAAAATTAAGTTAGTTGACCCCACAGAGAGAAATAAGTATTGGATAAAAGGGTACATATCTTTTGAAATTGTGCTTCATATTTCTTTATAATAATTCTTAGACCACGCATTTTGTCATATCTGTATTACTTGGCATATTGTAACTAATTGTCAATCATTTTTAAATGGATTTATTTATTTTTTCTCTCACTCACAACCAATCACATAAAAAAAATTGTAACAAAGCGTGTGTGAAAGTATGCGATGTTATAATTATTCATTTCCTACATACTAGATGCATTTTACTGGGAGTGAGGGATTGGGGGAATCAATGCAAATTTCTTTTTGTATCAAATGACAATTGTTTAAGTGCAACTTTTTCACAGGAAACTTTAAGTTAATAAGTTTACCATAATTAAATAACTTAATGTGTTAATGCTGAGTAGAAGGCTCATCAAGGCATCAACATCTTGTTAAAATATAAAAACTACTAAAACTATATAAAATGAATACAGTAGAGAATTGAAATAAAGAATTTAGGAGAGCAACATGCATGGTTTAATTTTAGTGGGTTCTGTCTACGTTATAAACTCCTAAATAACTTTTTTTTTTTGTTCTAAAAAATAAAAGCTATACATGCGTACAATTTAATTATATATTTCAATAAAGGATATAACATAATATAATAAAACAAATATGATAACCCTTGTTCTGTTAGCCATTGCCATATGATAAAACTCTCCCAAACGTGACATAATAATGAAGTGTACCTGGCTGATTTAGCCAAAATCATTTAGTTAATCTAAAGTTCTGTTACTATAGTAACATCATTTTTGTTGGGCCCGGGGCTTGTATTTGAAAGCAAGGAAATCGGTGAGTCCTAGTTGTTATCTCAGCCCTATGAGAGCACTAGTAGACATTGAGCCGGTGGCGCGGCCATGTGAGAATTTTTTTAAACACTTTTCATTGCGAGATTCAAACTTGAGGTCTATATCTCAAATCGATTGGGAGTAAACCTAACAAGTACCACTAGACCATTACTATTGTTTATAGTAAAAGATTTTTCATATTTACGAGTGGTACAAAATGTTTGTAATCATGTCTTGCATGTGTAGATCGCGACAAGTTACTAATAAGTAATAACTACAGTTTTTATATGTGGTACACCCGTATTCATTTTATATGGAGTACCCTTTTTTTTTTGAGAAGCATACGGAATACCTAATAACACTAAATTCCCTAGGATAAATCCACCTAAAGTTCAGCAAAATGTAAAACATTGTCTTGTGAGTACATCACTGCATCATCTTGTACAATATTTGCAGAGTCTGAACTTTTATGTCAAAAGTTTTTTTGGTTAAAAAATCTTTTGACATAATGCAGGACAGACAAGGTGTCATCCTCTTTTATTCTTTACAAAGTAGTTTTTTTTTTTAGTGGATTATAACTACCATACATATTCTATTTATTTGGTTCACTTTGGCAAAAGAAAAATTAGATTAAAAGAGACCATTTGTTTTTGTATAATTAATTTAGGGCATATTATACAAGCAATTGGAACGACAAACTAGCATCGTATTTATCATGTTTTGTAGATCATTTTCAAACACAAATATGTAGAACATTTTTCTTTAAAAAAATGTAGAACATTGGTGACTTTTGCATGTCATAATTACGAAAAAAAATCATGTGGTTTACATATTGTTTATGAGTTGGCTCCATCATCAAAAACTTTTTTAATAGTCAAAATCAAGGGATTCAAACATTCAAAAAAGAATGAAGCCACTGAAAATAGAGTTTAGATGAATGGTCAATTAGTAATTTACAATTTTGGGATTGTTAGGATTTTGTTTATTTTAAACTCAAGAATTAGGTTCAAGACACACTTTTCAAACAATTATTTTTAATTAAAATTTTTTTTTTCCCACTTTGGATTTCAACTTCAGGATTTAGGGTTTGGGAATTGGAAGTCCTTCAAGATATGGTACCCAAGTCTTATCACCCTTAAGGCTCAACAGGCCCAAATGTGCTAAACACATTACATGATCTTTATAATTCATTTTTTGATTTGAACTTAAGTTTCTTTGTTGAAAACACCAGGAAGTGTTAGTTGAGCTACAAGATTATTGACAAATCTCCATGATTTCATTTTAGTTTTTTTTCTATACAAACATGTGCACTTCTCTCTCTCTCTCTCTCTCTCTCTCTCTCTCTCTCTCATGCACTGTAGGTGACTTCAATTTAGTATATGACCCCATTTCATTACTCATGTTCAACCTATCATAGCCTGTCTTCAGTTTGTTTGATTTTATCTTCTTACCTTCAGACTGTACAACCACAAAGGTTTAAAAGTGTCAGTGTCACGTTCTTGATTTTATTGGGCCGTGCATGGTACGAGGGGAAAAGCCAATATTGCCAAAATCAATTAATTGTTCAACCCAATGGGCTAATAACATAAACTCTTATGAACTTTGTAATAGTCCGATCTAGATGATTTTAATAAATCGGACCCACCACTAATAAAGCCCCTGACTGCCTTAAATTAAGATGTTGACCAAATTTGTTTTGGGACACGGGTTTTGGATCTTTATTGAGCTAGGCCCACCTAATTATTCAAAGTTTTATTGCTATTTTATTCATTAGAGTTTTAGGCTTCTTCTTTTTTCCTTTTGTAATTCCATGGTTATGGTTATTGCTTCTATGTCCCAAAATATTTATTTACCTATTCTGTTGTGGAGTTAGAACTGAGGGCACTGGAGTTCTCTCTTGATATCGGCATTAGTTCTTCTATTTTAGAAGGTGATTCAGAGATAGTGATTATAATGCTCTCCCTCAGTTGCTTCTTTTGGCTTTTTGATTTGGGATGTCAAAATCCCTACAAGTCTTTTCACAGTGTTAGTTTTTCTCATGTGTGTAGAGATGGAAACTCTATAGCTCACAACCTTGCTAGACATGCATGTCATATCACAGATTTTCTTGTGTGAATGGAAGATGTCCTACCACACATCTCAATTGTATTTCAAGCCAACTTGGCTTCTATTTCTTAATATTATTTACAATTTCATATGTGATTCTTACAAAAGTTACAACGGAGGAGAAGTGATTTTTTTTTTTTAAGAAGAGGGGGGTGGGGGGGAATCTAAATCATTGATGTCTCAATTAGAAATACTAGAAAGTTTCTATCAGTTAAGTTACAAAGCTTTTGACTACAGAGTTGTTGGGATACTTTTCTTTATACCTAATGTTATTTAAATAACACCCACTTTTTTTTCCTTTCAAATGTATTATTGGACATGCTTAAATATCTTTTCCAACTATCATTGTGCTAGCTCACAACCTTTCTCTTTTCTACCACAAAATTGGGCTATGCTATAGGACCCAATACTTTCTCATATAAAAAACCCGAATTATTTAGTAAAGCGAGATAAAATCTAATCTTTTCTAAAAGACCAAGAATACTTATGCTTAGACAAGGTTTGAAAAGCCCACGATTCAAATCCATGGCAAAACAACTTTATCAATGGAATTCAAATCCATAATCAAAGCCCATGGTTTAAACCCATGGTAATTTATTTATCCAAAAGCCTAATCTTCATTGGCAATATTTGAAACTCAATTTTTTTATTGGCAACATCAAAGCCCAATTCACGCTGGCAATATCAAAAACCCAATATTTATTGGCAATATCAAAAACCCAATCTTCATTGGCACTATTTTATCAAAAAACCCAAGATTATTAATGCTTGGCAAATAAAAAAGTATCATGACATAATTTTTTCTTATGTATTACTATGGCAAAAAACCATGGCAATTGTTTTATAAAAGCTTGTAGGGAGCTATCTTGAAGAATATGTTCTCACATTATAACCCATGAAACACATGATCATCACTTGCATCATAACATCCATAAATATATGTTCAACGCTCATGGAAAATACTCGATCCCACAAGCTTATCATTTAATTTATGATACGACTATTAGAAGCCATGAACGTTATCTATGGAATCCATAATAGTAAAGGTTATTTTCAAAGGTATTTTGAAAACTTGTCATATTGTTTCAAACATTACAATTAATTGCCCAAAAGACCCATTGCAAGTATCTATAAAAATCCAAATAATATTTACTAATAAGAGTCCATGAGGAAGGAAATCCCATGGCAATATGTGTTGTTGATTTTATAGGATGCACACAACCCAACCCAAGGGAACCAATCCAGGTGAACAGGCCCAATCAAAGAGATCCCAGTAAAAAGCAGAAGACTGAAAGTAGGAAAATAGCCCTTGTTCATCCCTAGCCGAAGTACAACAAGAGAACCAAGTCCTTAAGAATGAACTAGAGGCTGTCCCATCGGCTTTTGGTCACTTTCTGCCTGACGTGAACAATACCCGAGGCTTGTAACATCGGCTGAAGTCTAAAGGGTGATGGGACTCCATCGTCTTTATTCAAGACTGCACCTCCAGTAGAAGGGGAGCTGAAGCCAATTTATTCAAATTCCAGCAAATTGATCATATAAATGTTAAAAATATTCAAGACATGATTCATGTGCAAAACCCATGAATCCTAAAGGAGAAAAAATTGGGAACATGTGGTTTGGAGGGCATAAGGGGATCTTCAGGGGAACCCCTTGAAGTAAGCTTAGAACTTGACAACTGGCTTGGGGCGTTGAATCTTACTTCTTGGGGGGTCTAAATCTCAATTGCAGCCTTAGGATTTGCTCTTGATACACGCCCTAATCACATTAATTAAGCTTAGCCCCATAAATCCCGACATTTAATGCAAAATTCCATCATTACCCAAAGAAGCAAAGCAGCCCATAAAGCAAACTCCCAAGAAGATTAACCCTGGTTCTCCACCCCTAAATCAGACCTACATTTTTTGGATTCTTGTTAATTAATGTTCCTCTAAATTCCATTATAAAAGCATAAGCATCTCAGCCCACAAACACAACAACTGCCCTTTGAAACTTTCTGATTGATTGATCATTTTGCTTGCAATACAACTCTCTTTAAGCTCACTACTCATCCCTTTCAGCTCACGTTCATCTAACCTCACACATTCTTTTCCTCTCTTTTACACAAACACAACCTATAAATGCCTTCCACTACTCACAAAAAGCCTTAGTCTTAGAGTTAATCTCATCTCACTCACTAAAACAGCCCACATTGTCTCATTCATGCCTTATGAATACACATCCACCAAAATCTTAGTTTAATACTTGCTGCACTGAGCTAGGATCCCTCTCTCCCTTCACGCCATGCCAATTAATCATTTCCCTCTTCCCATGGAACCTTTAATTTTTACTTTTTATTTTACGATTGAAGGATATAATGTATATGTAACAATTGAGCTTTTCCCTTTCATTGATGTAATGACGGCTGAAAGTACAATGAACTCCTCTGACCAAGACATGCAAGGACCCCCAGGTGCTAACACATTCCTAAATTTATTTAATCATTGACCACTGGACTGTTTAAATCTGTTTTTTTCTAGACTAAGTGTAATTTTACCCTTACTGCTGGAGAATTTATTTCGCTTGAAATATCAAACCAGGACCACTAATGTATTAATTCAGTATTGTAATGTGTTTTTTCATTGGGCTTTTGTTGCTATATTGTCAAGTGCAGCCTTTGTTTCTTGTTTGGATAGGCTATGTCATCACAACGAAAGCCTTTGGGTACCATCTCAAAAGCCAATAGTCGAGTTTCGGTTTGGCTTCCCAACATTTTAAATAGATACATCAATTTCTCCCTCGACAAGAGTTATAATAATGGCTTGCTAAGCTCCAAAATATGTTTGAGAAGGAACAAAAAGGAGTCCTCCTAAACTCAAATCCAATTAAATATTGTACGTCCCAATATTGTACTCAACTCTATTAAATTTATGAATTCCATACCAAACACATCCCATTTATATTTGAAAGATCTATCCCAAATCTATTAATTTATTTTATCATTAGCGTGATTAAATGAGTTGAATTGGTTACATTAACCCCTTTTAAATTTTTTTTTTTAAATATAAAGAATTGGTCACATTATCCTAAAATGAACATCTTAACATGATTTAACTAATTCAAGCATTAGTAAGCAATTTTATACTAAATTAAATCATTTTTCTAATATAATCCAAAAATAATTAAGCACGCATCATAATTCCTCACGTTCAACCAATGCCATCACCAACAAATTAACTAGTCTTTCTATCTATGGTCTGATGATGAATACTTCTCTTTCTTAAAAAAAGAAGAAGAAGCAATTAGGATCCTAGGGCCATTTCCTGAGTATAAGATCTATAATGGGCTGTTTTCAAACCATTTGGACTTAATATGAGGCCCAGTTGGAAACATTAGTCTTTTCTAGACCACGGTCAATTTAGGCTGGCCCGACATTTCTCACCTTAGCTCTTATTTTCTAGTAGTCTGCGTTGAGCCCAGACCCATTTTGATCTGTAGCAAATGTCCCAGTCCAAGACCCATTATGACTAAAAAAATTACCTATAAAATATAAAGAGAACCAAAAGACATTTGAACTTTAATTGACCTTTTTAATTGTGATACCTAAATTTTGGAGGTCTCAAAATTTTACATATCATTATTCTAATATATACTTTTAATTGAATTTAGATTCAATTTTATATTTAAACATTCCATTAAAATCGTGGCACATCATATGTTTTTAAATGATAGAATAGAAAGTTCAATATACAAATATAATCATTATAAATTCATATTAATAAGTACCATAATTATCAATTTCATATTTAAACAAAAAAAAAAGTAAAGAAAATATCAAATTTTGATAAAGAGTTAATAATAATTTTCCTCCCTTAACTATTAGGTCATTTGCAATCCCCTAAACTATAAATGGACCAAAATGGCAAAATTTCCCCCACAACTACTTGAATTAAGCAAATAACCTTATGTAATGTAATCCACATTGTTATTAAGATCCAATATAACCTTTTGATTTCCTTTGTCTTCATAGTTTCATACCAAGATGTCTAAAACACCCTTCTTCTAGTTGAAGGAAGGAACTACAATGACCCAACATTTCTAGATCATGTAATCCAAAGAACCCACAAGATTCATTTTGCTTGTATTTACTATAGTTGAAAAACCTTTCTAAATTCTCATCCTTGAACGTTATTTTCAATGGAGCCCAAGACGGACAATAACATTCTTTTTGCTAGCTTCTAGTACTATCACTTGAATATGACATTTTTACATCTGCAAACAAAACCCATTACGCACAATTATATTACTATTTTGAATTTTGAGGAGGTTTGTTTTCAGAGTTTGGCTTGATGTCTTGACCCATTTGTTTTGGTTGATTGATTTTGCGGTTTCCAAATATTGGTGTTTCAAATTTAGATTAATTCGTTTATAGTTAGAATAGTAGGTATTTGTGAAAATACACAACCAAGTCACCATGGTATAATAGAGCATAATGAAGCATTCTCAAGAAATTGGTTCAGTCATAATAGTATAATAGTGCATTTGCACTTCCCCCCTTAACTACTAGGTTATTTGTAATTCACACCTCCCAAAATAGAGGGAGGGTGTTTGAGTCATTTTGATATGGAATATAATGTGAATTAAAAAGAATTTTTGGCTCTTAACAACTAAGTGGTTGCTAGGGGGTTATTTTCTTATTTCCAATAGTTGAGGTAGAACATTGGTCTCTTCTCAAACAAAAAAAAATAAAGGTAGAATATTAGTTGATCTTATAGTTTACGGGGAAAAGTATAATTAACTATTTATTAAACTTTAGTGTGAATTGTATGGGTTACCGGCTAGTAAATAAATAAAAATAACGAGCAAGACCCATTCAACATTCATTTTGTTTTACAGCCACATACTCGTAGCAAAGATTAAGCAGAAGTTTACAATCACCAGCTGTAAGGTTGCTACTGCTCACATGGGAAGAGCTAATAAGTTCCAAAATTTTGGACTTGGCACGTCCTATTCTTTGCTATTACTAAGTCCAAAAAACAAATGGCAAAAGCGTAACAGCCTACCGGTTTGATATCACCTTCTCGTGAGAGGGACAGGTCTGTGATTGCGATTGTAACGAGGAAACAATTGCTTTTGCACAAAGTGCATGGGAATCAAGTTGCACTCTTTCTTCTTCTTCTTCTTTCTTTTTTGTTTTTGTTTTTGGAAACTCCATCTTCTATTTTTATTCTATGTTTTGAAATTTGATATTGCTAAAAGATGTAGGATTAATTAAAGAAAAATGTTATGTCCACAATACTTTCACATTGTTTCTATAATATTTTCATATTACTTTCACAATAAATCATAAATGGCAGATTGTTTCGGATTGTTATTGGTAGGCAAAAAAGTAATTTCAGTGGTAGGTTTAAATTAAAACTGATAACAACTTATTAACTATGATTTATTGTGAAATTATTGTGAAAATATTGTGAACGTAGCATTTCTTTTAATTAAATGCATACTAATATTAATGGATTATCACATTTAGCATATGGTGATATCTTTGTTTGATTAAAATCAAGGAATATTTGTTGTCTTTGATTTTTGTTCAGTCAAAGAATTCTTCTAGGACAATTTTATTTCCTTTATGTACTTGGGATTTATTGAAAATCCAAAATTATGAATTGTAAAGATGTACTAAGGATTCTTTCTATTATGGACATAGGCATAGCTCTTCTTACTTTGACTCTTTCCTTCTCTCTCTAGATCTTTTATTTTAACAGCTAACATGTGTGAGTGAGAAGAAAAGGCAAAAAGTTTTTTTTTTTTTTTTAATTTTTTAATTTTTTAAAATTTTAATTAAGGAGAAGCCTACCTGGGCTTTATTAGCATAATTAAGAGTCTTTGTCTCAGCCAAAGCAAGCCATGAGCAAATCAAGCATGTTCCAATTTCTTTGCCCACAGTTCAATGTTAAAGTTGTTTGGTTGCATGTAAATGCAAAGTTAGCCGTTGAAAATGATTGTCATGGTTTGATTAACAAAATCACACGCAAATATGCATTTCACTTTTTCTTTTTTCCAAAAAAATCAAAGAATACATAGCATTTTGTAGCTGCATGGACTATTACATTCTTGAATCACGCTAGATGTAAATCTAAATATGACTTTATCAACAGGTTTGGTCAACTTTGGTGACTTGAACTGACATTCCTTGCTTATCAGACACTCCCCCCCAAAAAAAAGAAAAAAGAAAAAGGGTATTATTGACATTTCAAAATGAAAAATAATTTTTAAAAAAGAATAAAAATTCTGTCTAATTTTGATATTCATTTATTTTTTGGTTCCTTATTTTTTATTTTCATGCAAGACGTCCAAATTTATTGAATTACTGTAGCAATTCTTTAAAATGACTAATCTTAATAGAGACTAGTAGTGTATTCACATTAATTAGGCTCTCCAGAAATCCTAGTTTTTAGTCAAATTGGCCAGCTCTATAGCTGAAATCACAAACAAAAAACAACCACCACCATCCGAGGTGTAGCTTGATAGTAAGAGTTTTTATTCTGTACCTAGAGAAGAGTGGTTCAAGTGATAGTCACAGCAAAACCTATGTGGTACATATAGTATTACTAATTACCGTCACGTGGCGTGAGGTCGATGAACCCACCTTGAAGACCCCATTTTTTATTCAAAAACAAAAAACAAAAAACAAAAAACAAAAAGAACCACCAAAAAAAAAAAAAAAATCCACACCTGATTTCGCATCACAGTTAAAAAGTTTTACAAAAAGTTCCGATGCCCAGTAATAATACCAAGCGTGTCAGTATGTCACACTTTTTTTTTTTTTTTAAGTCCCTCCCTTTTTATTCTTTTGTTAAAAATACTCTCGGATGCTCTTTTACATTCTCAAGTGCAGCTGTGCAGGCTTACTTCACTCTCACTCTCATGAACAGTGATCATTGGTCACGAGTTGCCGGTGTGCAGTGTCTTCTGTGGCGGTGGATTTGGCTGTGGGGGCGCTAAAATGGTTGTTGCCCAATTTGGCATCATCGGCATTGGTCGTGGGTTGTTGGCATTGGGGGAGTATGGGAAAAATAGGGAAGAGGTATAGTTATAAACTTGATTGGAGTTTTAGGTTAGGTTTCAACTCACAATATAAAAATAACATATTTTCCTAACATGTGCAATGTAAATAATTTTTCTTACCCACATTTAAGTAATTGTATATATATTATCTTCCTATTATGGGTTGAAGCCTAAGACTTCAACAAAGTTTTTCAGGAAAAAAAAAATATATATATATATATATATATTACAAGAGAAAGAGTGCAATGATGAATTGTAAAAAGGAATAACTAAAATCAAAAGAGGTAATACAAAATTGATGTGAATGATGAGAAAATCTAGGACAATAATTTTTTGTGCCACAACTTTGACATAACAAATTGCAAATGAAAGAGGAAAAAGAAATGCGAATCCATGTAAAAATGATTAATAAGTAGTTATAGTTCATTTTAATACATAATCTTTTAGACTTTAACAAGATAATTGTGAAATAAAATGTGGTATAAATACTGTGGTCCTAAATAGCTTGCGATCTGGGAGCAAGCCAAAAATGACCAAAAGATGGGGATGTATATGCTGGAGATGCTTTAATAGGGTACTCAATCCATACCCCATCCTCAAGAAAATATTTAATACTCTAAAAACAAGTACAAATTTCTCAAATAGAGTCAATCATAAGGTTCATCTACTCCGAGAATCTACAACATTCAGTTAGCCAAAAACCATAACTGCCAACCAAAATGAAATTTCATAATAAAGAGAAGCTAGAAGACAGTGATGTCTGTAGTTGTAAAGGTTTTACCAGACCAAAAAAATATATATTGCAAAAAACAGTGCAAAGTTTTTTGAAACACAGAGAGTTGGTCAGGGTGGGCCTGAGTGACACCACAAATCATTTGAGATCACAAAAACAGGCCTCTAATCTAAAAAATCAAATTGCTTATGCTGGCATTAGGTAAAGTTGATATCTTTGTTCCTTAATTGTATCATTAAAAAGTTAAAAACAACGCAAATAGCACGCGGGTGACACTTAATGCTTGTATTGAAAACCCAATGGGACAAGGCCCCACTCAAGGTACCTAGGCCCATTATTGATTACATCCTTTGATCTTGACCGTTGAATTTATACGTAATAAATAAAAATGAAAAATTTGATGCTTGAATATTTCAAAGGTTGAAATGGACCCCCACTAATAGACTAGAAAGAGAGAGAAAAAAAAAGGTAAGAAATCCATTAACAAGTGATTATGTTATTGTAGAATATTTTAAAGTAAACCTTGACTCAATCATGCCATGAAAATTGAGAATTAGGAAAAGAAATTAAAAAAAAAATATTGAGGGAAATAAAAAAATTAATTAATTAAAATAAAGATTGAGATTCTTCTTTTGAAGGCCCTAGCTATATGGGAAAGGAGCAGCATATACATATATATTTTCATATTTTTTTGTCAAAAGGTTAGCTAAGCTGCCGCACTTGCCTCTTTTCCTACTACTTTGGCTGCCTTGGTTCTTACGGCTTTTCTTTTGTCTTGTTTTATTTTGATTCTGATTCTGTGAGCGTTGGGTGACTGGTGACCCTTTGTATGCCCACTTCACACCAAACGTGTTTATCTTAATAGCACTCATGTGTGCCTGTCTCTTCGAGCGAGATGGGCTACATGTTTATCAAATTATTTTTTGGAGTGATGATGGTCCTGATGGACGTGGACATACCATCTATGAAACTCTTGTGATTTATTATGATTTGTGAGTTTGATGGGAATACACTCGAATTCCTAAATTTGTAAGAGGTGAAAAACAAATAGGAAAATAATGCACACACATGACAAAAAAAATTATAAGATGCAATAGTATAATGTTTTTCTCTCAAAACAACATGGCAATTTTTGTTCTATGGACTAAATCTTAAAAAATTTCCTATTAAAAATTGTAACACTTTTATATTTGATTAAGTTATAATTCAGTTCAAACACAAATAAAACTTAAGTAATGGTAAACTCCATTAATATTCATGTAATCTCACATTATAAAGAAATGCAAAAACTTACATGTTAGAATAATAACCGCACTTATGACTTATGAGTCCATTTTTTTCACTATACAAAAAATTATAATAAATTAATAAGTAACCTACATTGTTTTAAAAATTGGACTGATTTGTTCAAACAAAAACCGGACCATAAAACATTCCAATAAAAACTAGAAAAATAGGGAAAAAAAACCGGTTTTTTTCTTTTATTTTTTTGTTTGTTTTTTATTCTTTGATTCTTTAACCATTTCGATTTCTAAAGCTAGTACAAACATGGATGCCCTTATATAAAGCTACTATCAAGAGATTTGTTTTTTTTTTTTTTTTTGAAGGAAAATAAGAGAATCTTGCGGTTACCCCGGACACCTTTTTCCACAGTATAAACCAAAAGTTGTTCAGTTTGTTAAACAAGCATGGTCACGCAATTAGTACCATACGTCCCTCATCAACTTCTTATTTTTTACTTTCCTCGCCCAAAAAAAAAGAAAAAAAAATTTTGTTTTTTACCTAGGCATTGATTGTTATTTTTTCTGCTGGGAGTCATGTAATTAGTACCATACACGACTTGATGAAGAACGTACCAAAGAGCACACTCTCTCTCTCTCTCTCTCTATATATATATATATATTCAAAAGTTGATAGAAGTGGGTTCAGTTAGTTCAACTCGTAAAGTCTTTGATAGCTGAATAAGAGATTAGAAGTTCAGTTTCTGCCTACACAAAAAAACCGATTGAATTTAAAATCAATTAAATTTTAAATTATATATATATATATATATAAATGAGAAACCATTACATACTTTAGAAATGTATGATTTAAAAAAAGTGTAAAATTAATATCATGTATAATTTGAACATCTTCTAAAAAAAAATGTATAATTTCATTAATTTGAGTCATATAATTATAATTATTTTTAATTGTTCTCGTGCAAGTACGTATTAAATAGTGATATATATTTAGTTTTTTGCGAGTAATGATTTATTTTATATGCTTTTTAAAGCAAGTATAAATTTTTATAATGTAATATACCATAAGAGAGAAATTTACAGGATTCTTCAATATTACACATAAAAAATAATCCAAGCTTAGTTGTACATGGGAGGTGATTTGTTTGGACTTATATAGCAAACTCGACCGATTGGGAGTAAACATCATTTTAAAGATTGTGAATTTATTAGTATCTCTAAATCAAATTTTATTGTTTTCTATTATCTTCTCCTAAAGTTCCAAACATGGATCCTGTCATACAAACATTCAATTTAAAAAATTGATGGTGGAAAAATTTGACCTGTACTTGTTGTTATGATTGCTACTGAGTATTGTTTGCAGACTTACCAATAACGCTAACATAATTGTAGTAGAATAATACTTATTTACTCCCGCAGGGGGAGGTGGAGAAAAAAAAAGAAACACTTGTAAGTTGATAGTTGAAACACAGACACTGTCAATAAAGTTTTTAACCCAAAAAAAAAGAAAGGAAAAAAAAAAAAAAAAACTGAGAGTCACATCAGAGCATGTATAATTAAAAAAAAAAAGTAAAATTTACATTATTTTACCTACAAATAGTCCATATTAATCAGTATATAATTGTATAAATTTACAAATTTATAATGCGAAATATTTTGACATACTCCCCCTACAAATTTAAAAAGATCTTGTGCAAGCAGCAAAGAAAACCAAACCAAACTGACATGGCAGCAGGTATTTTAATTTATAAGATAGAAGAAAAATTGAAAACTTAAAAATAAGAGTTTGGACTGAACCAATATAATAGAACTGTTAAGGCTGGCAAAAGAATTGCATAAGAACATAGTATAGTCCAAATAGGCTAATTACTCACAGGTATACACATTTGAAAGTATTGTATAATACTAACAAATATATAATTGTGTTATGTGCATGTGTCAGTCTCATCACCCCATGTGGATGAGTTAACTAATAAAGTAGCTTGAAGTTGCCCATTTCACCAACTCCAGGAAAATAACAACCTTTGTCAAGTCAGGTCAATACCCTAACACAAAGTTCTCAATTTGGTACGTAGGTAAGAAAGAAAGAAAGAGGTACAAGCTAAAATGCAAAACTTGTATTCTAAGAGATTCATTTTAGTTTTCTAACTTTGTTTTCGTTCATTTCAATATTTTAAGTTTCAAATTTATTCAATTAAAGTATTTTTGTCAACTTTTGTTAAAATTTTTTGAAAAAAAAATATAGAAAATATTTTTTAATAATTAATTAAATATTTTTAAATTAAAAAAATTGAAGAAAAATTAAAAAATTGAAAAATTAACTCCAATATACAACAAAAATTAATAAAAAAGTCTTAATTGAATAAAATTAAAAATTAGAAGGCTGAAATAAACTAAAATAAATTTTAATGAAACATAAAGAATAAATTTTACATTTTAACCAAAAAAGAAGAAGAAGGAGAAGAAATTGCAATAATGGGAAAATTAAAGTTAAAATTCAAATTCCCATATAATTGAATTGAATTTTGAAATTGCAAAAGCTGTTTATGAGGTGGGGTTCAAATGGAAGGGTGGAGACAAGTTTTGAATTTTTAGGGACAAACTTCATTCATTCAGTAAAGTTAAATTGCTCGGTATCTGTATCAGCGGTTGGCAGTAATGTCATTTCAACCACAACCCTTTTGTAATTCTAATTTCCACAACATTTTATTATTATTATTTAGAAAAAAATTTGCCCTTTGCTTTATTTTTGGTTCAAAAAGAAAAGCTAAGCTGGCTTGACAATCTTAAATACTTTTCTTTTTTTAGGGCCAGCCCTTGTTTATAAGCACTTGCAACCGAGGAAACAGAGCAACCCATCATTCCAAAGCAAAAGCTAAAGAGAAAGAAAAGCAAATCAAAGCAGAGAGGTGAGCTGAGAGAGAAAGATAATAAAGAGAGGAATTCAAGGAAGGAGAAGGGTTTTCTGTGCAGCATAGAGAGAGAAAGAGAAAGTGAACATGCAGACAGGTGAACACCCTCAGCTCCAGCAACAGTTAATGGTGCAGAACTCATCAGGAAGTCTGAGCTTCAACAGCAATTTATCCAAAGAAGATGAAGAGATGTCAAGGTCAGCTCTCTCTAATTTCAGGGCCAAGGAGGAAGAGATTGAGAGGAAGAAGATGGAGGTCAGAGAGAAAGTTCAAGCTCAGTTAGGCCGTGTTGAAGAAGAAACTAAGCGTTTGGCCACAATTCGTGAGGTATGTCACTATGTCAGTCAGATAAAGCTGTTTACATGTATAAAAATACAATCTTGGAGAAACAAAAACCAAATTTTCCCTAGTTTATAGGGTCAGAAAGTAATCTAAAGATTTCATGATCTGAATGAAACGTTGGTGTCAAATTTCTTGAAACAAGTTCCAGCTTTTTGATAAATACTATTATATTTCTTAAGAAATTGGAAGCACTTTTTGGTCTTTCCAGCTAATTTTAGATGTGATTTTTTCTTGCTATGACTGGAAAATTTAGAAATTATAGTATTATACTACCAAAGATGTTATTTTTCTTGTTCATAATTTCCATGAACTTTTAGATGAAACAAAGAATTTTATAGCCTCACACAGTCACCAAAAGTCATGATCTGTACAAAAACATATGAAAGAATCAAACTTGCAACAAGGGATTTCCATCTCTGACCCAAAAAAAGTACACATTTTTTCCCCTCAAATTTTACAGGGGGTTTTGTCATTTCTCATATAATTATCACAAAAATATCAATTACAGAATTTCTTGATAGTTTAAAGGTGACTCACCGACAGTTTTTGAAGTAACCCTCATGATTGATTCAAGCTAGCCAAAAGCCATATATCCAGAATAATTGATAGGGGTTTTAGTGGTAATATTAAAATGGGAATCTACATGTATTTGTGAGACCTTAAGGTCTTGTTGGGTAGGTAAAGTTGATTGTGTACATTAATTGTTTTCATTTTTATTTCTCTGATTTTAAATAAAATTATGGAATTACTAGGAGCTTGAAGGGCTTGCTGATCCCATGAGAAAGGAAGTTGCAGTGGTCCGGAAGAAGATCGATGCAGTGAACAAAGAATTAAAGCCACTAGGGCATACCTGCCAGAAGAAGGTGAAGCTTTACCATTACCAATACCAATTTTTGTTGCTATATAAGTCTTACTAGGCATATTACACATAAAGCTAACATGTTCCTTTGGTTGTAGAATGAATCTTATCTGAATTACTGAATTTGGGTTTGTAATTTGTCACAGGAGAAAGAATACAAAGAAGCACTAGACGCTTTCAATGATAAGAACAAGGAAAAAGTACAGCTTATAACCAAATTAATGGAGGTTGGTGTCATAACTTTTAGTACTTAATAATGAATGCATTTGAATCATTAACCTAAATTTGCAGCCTAATGAATAATCTTTTTGGTAATGATTTTTTTGAGCAGCTGGTGAGTGAAAGTGAGAGGTTGAGGTTGAAGAAGCTGGAAGAGTTGAGTAAGAACATAGAATCACTTTCACTACAATGATAACCTGCTGCTAATAACTGATTAGGTTTGTGTGATGTATGTAAGATGACTTTATATTTATATATGGGTGTTTTCGGTTTGGTGTATTCTACGGTATCTTTGTTTGTTTCATTAGAATTTCGTCGAACAGCTGATTTAGGAAGGGAAATTCCCTACAAACAGGTTTGTAACTAAGTTTATCTGGATTTAGCATTTTCTTCTCAATTTTTTTTCTTATGTTCAACTTTGTATTCTCTCTTTAAAGTTCTGGAATTTGATTTTTTGGTTTATTTCCCGGAAATGGCTTCTAAGTATCCATGGTATTTGTTTAGTATGTAAAGCTATTTTGGAAATTGTGAGGCACCAATTGCTTCAAAAACGGTACATGTGCTGTTCAGAATTATTTCCCATGAAGCGTGTAACTTAAGAATTCTGACTATGTGTGCAATTGCTGTGCACGAACTGGGTATATACAATGCAAATACTTAAGCTTACACTTTACTACTGCAAATTAAGACACCATGCTTGGATCTCAACCTTGTCCTGTCATGGGGAACATCATCTATTTTACATGGCTTGCTATAAATAGTGATCGAGAAAAGTAGTATAGCACCAATAATTTCTACCTCCTAGGTGTAAAGTAGAGACAACTCTTTTTTTTTCTTTTTTGGAGTAGAGCCAACTGTTATGACGGTTAAAAATCATTCTACCTAGATCTTACTTCCACGGCACTTTCAATAAGGGTACAGTGACTGTAACTTTAGATGGTCAAAGTAGGCTAATTTCCTGCCTCACAATTGAGAAAAGCCCCTATAATTTCATGTTTTTCAGTGACCTATACTGAATAGGTAATGAAGCTCTGCCATGTGAGCAGGGAATGAAAGATTGGGAGGTCTCAACTTGGTGATTAATTAAACCAAAAACCATCATGATTGAACCATGTTATTCTGTTGAATTTAAATAATATCCTAGTCAATTTTTTAAGGTTGCAGAATTATTATATCTGTATTGAACTACAATGAGAACAAGAATTTGTAGGCACATTAATATATTTTTCATTTTGGAGCAAAAGAATAGTTTAGTATTTTAGGTAGTGTTTGATCAACTATGTATTAATCAATAGTCAATTGATTGGCTGTGTATATCTCATATGCTGAGTAGGCTTATCTACAGTGTGATAGGCTAGGATTTCTCCATTCAATAGTAAAATAAATGGAATCTAACGCAATGAGAACACAGCTAGATTGATTTGGCTGGTGCTGGCTATAGTAATAGGTGTCATCAGTGCACGTGCTCAATATATCCTACAAAAACAAACATCTGGAATGGTTCATACATGGAAAAATACTTCCTGTGCATAGTTCACTTTACTGTTCTCGAAAAAATTTCAATCAATTTGTCACTTTTCATCTGCTAATGTAAGATTGCAATATGTTCATAATTTCCCAGACCTATTGTGGCTTGAGGATTAGGATTGGTACATTCAATTTTTGCCTTTAAAATGACTAGTTTACTAAATTTGACTATCAAAATCACAGGCTCACAGCATAGAGTTTTTAGAAAAATATATTATTATGAGATTCTCCAATTTTTTGTTGATAATTAAAGAGATTCTTGATGCAGTGTACATTTAAATCCGTTATTGTTGATGTTGAATCATACTAACTCCCTAGAGACGTAGTTGGAATTTCCTTTCAAAATAGACAATTAACCAAACTGATTTAGAAACCTGGGACATGGACCTCTAATATTAATAGGGCAGAGTTGTAGTTTCACTAACTGTGCCAAGTGTCTTTCACGTTGGACTTGTTTATTATAATAATCCCTCAAATAGGCCTGGCCTGGCCTGGCCAACTATTTTGATAACTACAACCACCATCATATTAAAAACCATTCCACTTTTTTGAATTCTCTTTATTAGGAATGGTAATGCCTCCTTTGACTATTAGATAAGGACAAGACAAAGCCAAAGTTTCTGCTTGTTTCAATAATTATGCTTCTCCAACGGAAAATCCAAACAAATCAAGTTTCCTAACTTCTCATGAGATCCTAGGTTCGAAATTTTTTGTCAACATCTTGAGGACTACTTCTATGAGATTTCTCTCTGTTATATAATCTAGTGCATGTGGGACAGGGAGACTACATACACCCGAGTGTTTCTCTTTATATATCAAAAAAATAATAAAAAATGAAGAGATGTCTTAAATGCATTGGTTTAGGAAATATTTTAAAAAAAAAAGTACCAAAAAAAAAAATGACAGTTTTTTATATTACCAATTGAAGTGATATCAAAATTTTCTTCAAATTGGCTATTAATAAATGCCTTAAGTGCACCCTATTAATGAGACCCAGAGTGTACATGTAACACAACCCCCAAGTTCGAAATTTTTTGTCAACATCTTAAGGACTACTTCTACGAGATTTTTCTCTGTTATATAACCTAGTACATGTGGGACAAGGGGATTGCATACATCCAAGTGTTTCTCTTTATATATCAAAAAAATAATAAAAAATGAAGGGATGTCTTAAATGCATTGGTTTAAGAAATATTTAAAAAAAAAAATTACAAAAAAAGTTTTTTTTTTTTTTTTTCACAGTTTTTTATATTACCAATTGAAGTGATATCAAAATTTTCTTCAAATTGGCTATTAATAAATGCCTTTAGTGCACCCTGTTAATGAGACCCAGCGTGTACATGTAACACAACCCCCAGTCCATTTAATTCATGTTTTTTTGTCTTGCCGAATTACTGTAATGATTTGCAGCACTAGTCTTTAAAGATAAATTTTCTTTAGTTTAGTCTCAAACAAAAAGATAGATGTGTAAGATCATAGCAGCATGTGTGGACTATTGGAGTATGGCACGTTTACAAGCAAAATCATGCTTAAGAAAGTCATTTTGCATTATGTAGCACTAATTTGGCGGTATTTCACTATTTCTTGTAGAATTTTGAAACATCATATCCAAATTATTCTTCATGTTTGGTGAAATGACTATCTCTCCCCTCTATGATTATAAATTAGCCAAGTGGTCGGCATTCTTGTTTTTCCTGTATTATTAAGTGTGTATAGTCAGGATGTTAGAAATTTAATTACAACTAGTCGCACACCATGATAATTCTTTTAGAGTTATCTCATAAATATTTAAATATATTATTATTATTATTATTGTTGTTGTTGTCGTCGTCGTCGTCGTCGCTGTCGTCATTGTTGTTGTTGTTGTTTTACTTTTGTCTATGTAACTTATGTAAAATTCTTATATGGTAAAATCATCCAAATTATGCTATATAATAGAATAATATTATATTCTTCATAATAAAATAAGATAAAATTTAACAATCAAACAGAACAAAAAAGAAAAAAACTTAAAACACAAAACTATCAACTCAAAGTAGAGTTCTTAAAAATACAAAAAATTAATAACCTAAAGCAGAGATGCAAGAAAAAAAAAATCCACTAAAAAATTGAGAGAGATAAATAACATTTTTTGTGATGGAAAATTATGCATAGAAATATAGAATAGAAAAGATAATGAAAAATTTATAATAAGAGGATAAGAATAAGAAGAAACAAAATAAATGAAGATAAAGGGAAAGATGAAGAGTGATATTAAGGTCGACAGTAGTAGGGAGATGAAAATGTGAAAGGAATGAGAAATGTTGAAGAAAGTGTAAATGTTAAAAAAAAATGAGTGCGATTTTATTAGGGAATTTTTATTTAATTAAAACATTATATGTTTAATTTTTTAAATATTAAAAAATGAGAAAATATTAATAATTTAATAATATGGAGGATATGGCTGAATTTAAATGGTCAATTGTAGTAGTGCTATTGATGTTAGCTTGATTTTTTTTTTTTTTTTTTTTTGCCACATGAAAAATGATAAACCCTATCCATTTTGTAGTAGTGCTATTGATGTTAGCTTGATTTTTTTTTTTTTTTTTTTTTGCCACATGAAAAATGATAAACCCTATCCATATAACTAAATTAAAGTTACTTTATGATGTTGAGTTAACAAAATGAATTGGTGGTTACCAGAAAGTTAAGCATTTTTTTAACAGAATAAATCTGAAAGCTGAATATGTATCATTTTGTTTTATTGCTTGTCATTTGGGTGAAATTGAAGCCTCGCATAAATTAATGAAGCGTCATTAGACCTATCAACCATTATAGCTCTAAAGAATACCAATAACAAAAATTTAGCATAAATTAGTACTTACCATTTGCAAGTCAAGAGGCTACATATATAATTTAACGTATATCATTACCCAACAATGTTTCAACTCACTATACAGCAAAGTAATCATGCAAATGAACTTTGAAATATCCATTTGGTGTTATGATCGTTGGTATGTAGCTTTTAGGAAAAAATATGTAGTAGTGGTAAATTAAACAACAATATTATTCAACTACTCAGATTTATCACAATACGAGGAGAACATGAATGCATTATGACCCCTTTGTTCCTTATGTTATAGTTGTTTTTTAATTCAAATGATTTAGATTAGTAGGGTATATGCTCCGCATACTTTCAAAAGATTAGAAACATTAGTTACATAGACAGATCAAACATTAGTTTCTCTCACACTCTTTTAGGGTACGTTTGGTACACTGTAATAGTTCATGTAATGTAATAGTTATTCATGTGTAATATCAATTCGGTCATTTGATTGCATCTTCATTACATGGATTAGTTATTACATTGGAATAACCATTCCTTAAATTGAAGAATAGCTATTCCTCTTTAAAATGGATGTAATAGCTATTCCTTAGTGTATATAATAGGTTTTAAAATTAATATATTTCCAAAAATATAAAGTTTCCTTATACATCATCTTTTACAAGTTTTTCATATGTAACAACCAAACTTATGAATAAGAATAGTTATTCCATTACAATGTTTTCTATTCCCAGTAATAAAGATTACTATTCCTAATGTAATCTACATTCAGTGTACCAAACGTACCCTTAAGGAATAATGTATAACTTAGAGGAGCCAATCCCTATAAGGCAAATTATTGTAGAATTTATTTTATTTTTCATATTAATTGCTTAATAGAATCCATGGCCCATACAAAATTTAAACGGTTGGAATTAAGAAGAAATAAATTTCTAAATATATAAATAGAATATTTTTTGTTAGAAGTCAATCATTGCACATGAGGAGAGAAAAAAAAAATCAAATGAAAAGATAACGTATCATGTCTAAATGGAATTTCATAGGACAAATGTCATGTTGTACAAAAATAACATATATAGAACAACTAAGTAGGTGAATTCAAAGCAACCCAAACTAAGAATTCAAAGAAAAACACATGTAATAAAATTAAAAATTAAAGAGAGAAAAAAAAATTAAATCAAAAAACTAAATCGCATCAGCTCAATATAAAGTTCTAAAGAACACAACAATTATCAACATAAAGCAGATATGCAAGAAAAATAAAAAATTCATCAAAAAATTGAGAGAGAGAGAGAGAGAGAGAGAGAGAGAGAGAGAGAGTAAAAAAAAAAAAAAAAACATGAAGAGAAAGATGAAGAGTGATATTAAGATAGATAGTAGTGAGGAGATGAAAAGTGATATCAAGGTAGAGGGTAGTGGAGAGATGAAAATGTAAGGGATAGAGAAAGTGTAAATATTAAAAAAAAAAAAAAGTAAATGTTAAAAAAAAATTATAGGAAAATTGAAAAAAAAAATGATAATGACATGGACGTTGATGTGACTCAACTGGAGCTAGGGCTGTCCACGGGTCAGGCCGGATCGGTTTTGGACCCAACCTAGACTCGACCCGCTGGCGTTCGGCGGAGGGGCGGAGGAACCCGAAACCAACTGCCAGAAAAATCAGTCGAATCGGTTTCGGGTGAGGGTGAGCGTCGGTTGGGCCGGTCGGTTGCTGGAATAAAAAAACGGCATTGGAATTTGAAAAAAAAAAATTTGTCTCCAGAATCTGGAAAAACTTGTCGGAATATGGAAAAAATCATTGGAAATTGGAAAAACCTGTCGGAATTTTGCCGGAATCGGCATTTTTTGCTAAAAATTGCTTGGATTTTTTCGGATCTTGCTAAATCCTACCAGATCTAGCTAGATCTGGTCGAGATTTTGTCGGATCTGGCTTGTTTTTGAAGGATTTTGTCGGATTTTTTTACAGCTTCTGTCGAGTTTGGGTTGCTCGGGTTTTGGAGATGCAAATCTGCCACTCGACCTGCCGGCGTCAGTTTTTGAAACCAGGCGGTTTAGCCGGGTTGACAGGTTCCGGTCGGGCTTGGACAGCCCTAACTGGAGTGTAGTAATAATAAATATTATACTTCAGTTTTTAGATATATATAGATAACCTAATAAATTAAGAAATTGATATATCAATTTTTAAATTCAAAATAGCTAAATAATTTTGTTGTTATATTATTGATTGGTGTTTTGGTCTGATGGTAAAGAGTTATTATCAAGAGCAGATGTCATAAAGTGAAACTCTTAAAATTTTTTTTTTTGTTATATTATCAATGTAACAATCATTATAATTAGGCGAAAAATCCATTTTGATTCTTACATTTGTGGTTATTGTCAATTTAGTTCATTTTATTTTCAAATCACAATTCATTGCCGTTAATAATAAAGATCGAATTAACTGTAAATTAAAAATAACAGAAATTAAATTAACTACTACCAAAATATATATATCAAATTAAATGGGTTGGGAATTAAATGAGAGATAATGTAGAGAAGATAAGGGTCAAACTCCGAATCTCATGCTCTGATACCATGTTAATTTAATGATTGTTTTAAAAGCTTAAACTATTGAAGTATAGTAAATTTAATCAATTAATCACATAATTTTAACAAAATGCGATAGCCTCCGTTCAAGTATCAGTAAAAGAGCTGGAGAATTTATGTAGTAAAATTTCTATAAATCTTAAAAGAAAAACATAGAAAAAATAAAATATCACATTAACTTTCATTTTTCCATGTTATATTTGTTTTTTCAAAAAAAAAAAAAAAAAACTCTTGAGTCTGGACTGCAATGAATGAAGACTGCACACCTAGTACGTATGTTGCCTTAGCCATGGCCCATGGGTGGGCTGTCAAGACACCCATTTGTATTGACCCATCTAGGTATATAATAAGTATATCATTTTTCTTTGTCCAAAGATAATGAAATTTCATTGCAAAATACTAAATAGTACTAGTCAATAGTCAAAGAGTAGTCACCGGGCATTCTTTGATTGGTTAAGAGTATTGAGTCTATTGACCGCTTTATAAGCCAATTTTCAAATTTCCACACGCCTGTAAACTTAGTCAGTGGTTCAGGTTTACGGCCAATTACAAACTTATGCCATGTGATACAGAACATGTTGTCAGAATTCAGAAATCAAGCCATATTCCATGTTTAATTTCATCAACCACTTATTACTCCCTTCTTTTTTAATTATTAAATATTCATAGATGTTTAACTTGTACCCTCCTTTAACAATTTTCATTTTTTTAGCCATCTGATTTCCACTTTCTAGTTACATTTTTGTTACTAAAACGTTTTAGCTCTTGGCTTATTATTGACTTTAATAATTCTGCAATTAGTAAGTCTGGGTAGTTAATTATAAATTTCAAGCACAATTATGGATCATGGATAATTAAGTATGAAATTAACAATTGCATGAACAACTCACACAACAAAGTTAAGGAACTGTTCACAAAGTGAAAATCAAAACACTCTGGGTCAAGCCTAACTCATCAAATCCACTATAACGATTGGTGTGATATAGACTACACATATTAGACTTCCCGTACAAGTAATTAGACATTGGATTGGAGCTCCCCACTTTTATTTGCAATTGTAGACTACTGCCTTATGTATTCATAGTTATTTGATGCCACGAGTCAATTCGCCGACTGCAAAATTGATTATTGGGTTACTCTAAGGCTTTTTCAAGATTTGCAATAGTCTTTATGGTTTCAACAACTCTAACACTATTAAGGTGATCTAAGTGTTTGGAATACTTAAACATCTTTAGATTGTCAATGGGAGGGGTTGGAAGACAAAGAATAGTGCTCTCTAGGATTTTTTTTTTTTTTTGGTGTGGTCATCTTCCTTCTCACGAGATTAAGGTTGATTAAATAGGATTTTTATAGAAGCAGGGTTTGGGCTCAAAATGACTACAACGTAGCAAACCTAAAACAAATCTCAAAAATTCCATAACAGGGCCTCAATCGACTGAGAGTCTATAGAGGGTTTTTGTCGTAACCGAGCCTTAAGCCTTGCTTAATTGAGATCTCTAATTTTACATAGTAAACAATGGCTTTAATCTTCGGTCCTCATTACCACCATTTATATTACAATTACATATTCCAAAAAATTACAAATAAATTTTTTAATGAAATTAGTCTAACACTAAAAGTTCCCATCAAAATCTATAACCACCATGAACTAATTACAACGACATTTAAGTCTCAATTTCAGGGCCATGACTATTAGATTATTGTTCTAATTTTCTATTTGAGATTGCTTAATTTATTGGCATATTTGACTTAAACTATATGCTGAGTTGAATAAGTTGCACTTAGAAAAAGAAAAAGTAAGAAGGTGAGCATTTGCATTGGGTCTTGTAAATTGTATATGTTGGGGAATTTTAGCATCAAACCCCTTAAAACTCGCGTTACTTGGACTTGCAATTCTAAAAAAATTTGCAATTGTGCTACAGTACTATCCTAAATTTGTGATGGTATTGTAGCAACGTTTCAAACCGATATAATATTTTTTTAATCCCTACTTTAAATATTTGCCTCTCTCTCTCTCTCTCTCTCTCTCTCTCTCATGGTGGTGGTTTTTTCTGGCGTGGGTCATGGGTCTAGCATGGGTCTGGTGGCACCGTGGCAGCATGGCGTGATGTGGCGCGATTTGGTAGGTCCTATGATGGGTTTCGGGATCGGGTTGTTCTAGGTTGTTGATGGGTTGATCAGTGGTTATGGTTTATTGATGGGTTGATAAGTGGTTGATGGGTTTGGTTATGGTTTGTTGGTGGTGGTGTGGTCTAGTGGCAGTGTGGGTTTGATGGGTTTCAAGTTTAATTGGTGGATTGCCATGAGTTTGAGTTTGAATGAGCAGTGGATTTTGTTGGGTTGGGTTTGTTGAATTGTGGTTGATTAGTGGATTGTTGTGGGTCATGGTCGGTGGTGTGACTTGGTGGTTGAGATAACCAAAGGTTAGCACTTTGTGGTGCTTTCAATGGTGGGTGGTGTGACTGGTAAACTCGATGGTGGTGGTGGTGGGTGGTTGAGAGAGAGTAAAAGAAACAGATATCAGAGAGAGAAGTGAGATATATTGTTATATTATTTTTATTTTATTGTTTATATTATTTATATGTGTTATATGAAAAAATAAAAGTTGAGACGTTGGATGTATTATAAAATAGTATAGTATAATAGATATAATAATTTTTAAGATAGTAAAATAAAATAGTTTAAAGTGAATGCTCTAATGATGAAATGAAGAGAATCTCACCAAGGTCCCAATCAAACGCGGTGGGCATGTGGATGAATGGTCACCAATAGAAACTAGAAGGCCTGCAACTAAAAGAAAGCCTTTTTTTTTCTTTTCTTTTTTTCGTTGAGAATAAAAACTACAACCAAAAGAAAGCCTACTTCCTAGTTTCCAGGCCAACCTAGCCTGAGGGTCCTCCAAAGGCCTAGTAAATACTCAATACATAAAAAATCAATTACAGAGCTGCAGGCTTCTGAAAGAATAATTGAATTGCAGGCGAATGAGTAATTGTACATGCACAAACAAAATTTAACAGTATTTTTCACACCAGTTCCGATTAGCAAATTTTTACTGATTTTTATCAAGTTTGCCATTGACATTATTATTTTTTTATCTATCATTAATGATATGCTTCGTTAGTAAGTGTCAAATTATTGATCAAATTTTTGTGTCTCTCATACTTTCTCAAGTATCATAGTGTTTTCTTAGTGGGGATTGGTGATCAGATCCATTTAAAGGGCTGTTATTGCATAGTCCGGGACTATGTTCTCACAGAAAGGTGGATCCTACTTACCATGAGACCACTGAGTGTACGTTTAACGTCCACGTTTTGCATTTTTTTTTTTCAAAAGCCGTGATTGTTGACTTTGGAGTGTGAATAGTGCTCACACAGTAACTTTTGCAGCAACAGTAGCCACTTTTCAGTAACTTTTTTAGCAACTTTTTAGTCATAGGACCCACAAACTTCATTTTTTAACAATTTTTTTTATTAAAAATGAGTCTCATAGTACTATTTATATATTTAAAAATTATTTTGTTACAGTATTTTTTAATTTTCAATTTTCAGCTATATCCAAACGGATCCTGAGAGGCGGAAGCATAGTCCACGGTCCAGTCAACACGGCTATCCCTCAGGTTGGCTGTAGGGAACGATGTGGATGTGGTACTTGGAAACTTCACACAAATCACAATGCTAACAGAGGTGTGGCCTATTCTGTAGCATTTAATGCTAGAGAGTGGCCTTTGGTTAGAAAAAATGAAAAATTAATTGTGACTTGATCGCCGTTAGGGAGTTCCTTTCATATGCATTGTTGGAGATGGAAGTGCTCAACAACCAACTGAAACCAAGCATTGTGTGATATTCATCACTTATGGGCCCATTTGTGGGTTGTGGGCTAACCTCTTCTTAGGCCTACGAGTTTTCCTCCAGTCCATGTCAAAAAAACCTATTACCAACAAACACTTAACGGTGAGTTAATAATTTTCCTCCTATCAAAAAAAGAAGATGATTTTCGTACACAGGGCTCATGTACGTAGCCGTAGGCATTTTAATACAATAATACCGTGGCTCAGAACTGAATTATTCTCATTTATGTAGGCATTATAATACTGTAGCTCACTTGCTTGCGAGATGAGCAATTTTCACTTTTCATCTATAAGTTTGGATGAAAGATATACCATCAAATATTCTTACTTTGTTACAGGCTGATTTAATTAGTCCTCCTTAATTTGAAGTGAAATGTTTTTGCTTCTCAAAAAAAAAAAAAAAAAATGATATGAATATCAACCTTGCTCTCAATGGATTTTTTTTTTTTTTAAGACTTTATTACCAAGGAAAAAATAAAAACAAAGGCAATGACCCACTTCATTTAAGCTTACAATCTAAGGACATGAAAGTTTGAAATAGACCCTAAGCTAATTACAAAAGAAAGCTTTACCAGCAAAGCTATGGGATACATACAACATTCAACTGTCTTTTTCACAAAACGAACACTCCAACTAACAAGAGTTAAGTGTGCTTTCGTACCTAACAGCTAGTATTTTTGTTTTTTTTTTTTTGAGGGAAACCTAACAGGTTACTTAAGTAGCACTCTAAATGGACTTACCGATGATCACTCTAAATTGAACCTCATAATCTTGCTGTGTGTAAGTGTTTCTTTTTGGGGTTGTTCTTGAAAAGCTCTAGACTTCTTTCACGGCCTGCAGTAACTTTGACTTTTCTGGGCTTTTTGGTGTGACTGTGAAACATAAAGCCCCAAAAGTCTAAATTAATAAAATTTTAGTGAATTTTTTTATTGGAGATATGATAGAAATTATATTGATTGGCATAACATACAAAGAAATGTTTTTGTTAAGAACACCTGGCATTTTTCAATTCATACTTAAAACAACACTCTTCAAGTGTTGAACATGTCTTGCTAAACAATGTATAAACTTGTGTTTCATTTATAATGTGGCACACTTTAGAAGGACTTAAGTCTTTTTTGAGAGTGTGTTGTGTGTAATATAACTTACCCTCTCTTCCCTTAAAAGTTACCATGACTTTTGAGTGGAGTTGTGGTTTACTTTTGTGTTAGAACTTCTTTTCCTCTTCCTTGTATGTATGTGTGTGTTTCTTTCTCAAAAAAAAAAAAAAAGAAGTCATTTGATATTAATGATTGTATCATAATGAATGAATCATAATGATAATGAACGATTGTATCATAATGAATGAATCTATTTATAAAATACTATGTGAGGGTGTTTAGTTTGTTGTGATATGCTATTGGATGTGATGCACATTATGATAATGTGACATTAAGATTTTTGGTTCATTTTATTTTTTCTAACAATACCATAATCTAAAATTTCAAAATATATCACATCATATTAATCTCATCACCTTCCTAAACAATGTAATGTTGTATTCTTGTATTGAGATGACATTAATATAAGATTACAATAATGTAATATTACGATATAGTATAATATCACGGCAAACTAAAAACCCCCTAAGTAGGTTAGACATGTGATGTAAAATTAGACAACAATTATAAACTAATTTAGATTTAATATGGATTATAATTGTGTTTTGACTTTTATATATATATATATATATATATAATACGCCGAGTAATTCATTTACAAAAAATGGAAACCTAGTATATAATTAGTTGCTAATCCGTGCGATGCACGGGATAGTTAAATAAAAATAAAAAGTATTTATTTTGCTTAAAGGTTTATGACTTGACTTTAAAAAATGTATAACTTGAAAATGAATGAAAATAAGTCATTTAAGATCCAAATAATATTCTAATACCTATCTATATGAGTTTTCTTTTTAGTGATGCCATAAAGGATGGAGTTTAATAGAAGTCATTTAAGATCTAATGTAACATATAATTTTTATTTAAAAAAAAATTAATTTCAAAAGTCTTTCAATTGTAAATTTTTTTAATAATAAAATAGATTCTATTTAAACTCTAAAGGAAAGCATTCAGAATGATCACATCATTGATACCACATCATGATGGTTGCAAATAGCAATATTATTATTCATGATTAATAGATGAAGAATGAAACTATGAATTAACAGTTTAATAATTCAAATACCAAGTTTAATTTACAACAACACATATACAGAAGACTCTAAATATTGGAACATACTTCTTCTGCCATTTTCATTATTTAATCAAAACCAAAGTTTCAAAGATAATTCTAATTCAATTAAACCCAATACATTCATACACATTAATGTAAAGAATTCCAAAAATAAAAACAATAATCTTCAAAAGCCTCTGCCTAATACAATCACTATTATTTATTTATTTTTAGATTGTGTGTTCTTTCGTTCTTTTTCCTTTTATGTTTCATCAAACCTTTTCTAAGTGACCAAAATATCTCTCATATATGTTAACATTAAACATGATAAGAAAACTTTACATACCCTTTGTTTTGAAGGCGCTTTAAGAACCAAAATTAATGCAATAGGCTGTACTGTAAAGTAGTGTTGGAAGAATAAAAAAAAAAAAACTATTTAAAATATAATATAGGAATGAAAAGCCGAGTTGAAATTGTAACAAATAATCCCTAAAAAAAAATATTTATGATATAATATAAGGTTATGGATTTCTAATCAAATTTGGTTAGGGTTATGGATTCCTAATCAAATTTGGTGATATAATTTTTTTTTTTTAAAGGATGAATATGTTGGTAGTCCATTTGATATAAAATTTAAATCCTATTGAAATTAAAAATGATATATATTTGTTGAGTCTCATTTGATATAATTATAGAGTTTAAAACGTGATTGATAGATATAAGGAAATATAATAGGAATATATATATTTTTTTAAATGTCATCAACGTAGAAATAATCAAATTAATGGAGATATATTCCATTTTTTGAAATAAATTTATATTAATGGAGTTATTATATAGTTTGTTAGGATTATCTAAAATTTCCTTAATTTAGGCCTCCTTTAAGTATAGTGATTATATGGCACCAAACAACTAAATTTATTTTTTTTAAAAAAAATTTAATAAATTTTCTACAATTTGGTGCTATAAAATTGAAAGAATTAAATCAAATTAAAAAATATAAATAAAAAATACTGATGTGGAAAATTGTAGAAAGGTCAACAAAAAGTCAAAGGCTTCATTTATATATATATATATATATATGCACATACCAACCAAAAAAAAGAAAAGAAGAGGGCACATTACTAGCTAGCTTCAATTAAGCCCATTGAGAACTGGGCTTCTCTCTTTAAGAGAAACAACTAGGCTCTTCTGTCTCTCTTATCATACCCAAAGAAAAAACTGGGCTTCTCTTGGTTCTTTATTTTGTATCAAAGTTCAGTTTGACATAGACCCAGTCCTTAGGGCCTATTACAGGACCAGAATGAGGCCGTGGTTTGAAAATTTTCTCATCATGTTTGCGTCCACACACGTCGGTCCACAATAGCAAATACAGTATATCGTAGATTGAAGATTTTTTTCAATTATTTTTTAAACTGAAGGTGAAATCACACACTAATGCGAACAATTTTTTTTCCCCTTTAGGACGTGAAAAAGTACGAAAATTTGGGGAAATAATACCTAGAAATATATTAATTGAGCACTATTTTATTTATTTATTTATTTTAATAATTTAATAGTTACAACAAGGGAAATAAATGATTTAAATTTTAAACGTTTCTGTTTGAAACATCAAGAAGTACCAATTGAGATATAAAGCTCTTTAACAACTAAGCACTCTTTCTATTTTTTACTATAATTTAGCTCTTAATATGACATATTAAGACACCATTAATCCAAAAATTCAAGTCATATGTTTGAGTTCAATTATATGATATTGAAATTTCAAATTATTTATTTTTTCTTGTTGGACTTTCGTTCACACAAGTTTACCCAAGATAAGACTACATTTTTATTAAATAATAATCAAATTCTACTATTAATTTAGCAAATAATCTCTCATAATGTTGCTAAGAGTCTTGTAACTCAATCAACACTTTCTAATATTTTTAACATATTAAGGATTCAAACCCACCACCACCCTAAACTATCAAATTATCCAAAAAATTAATAATAATAATAATCTCTCATAATGCCCTATTAGAGGCTTAGGAGAAATGAAAATGTAATGTTAACCAAGTATAGCGAGTAAAGGATGGTTGTCTGGTTGGTAGTGCTTAAATATTGTCCAATTCCAAATAAGAGAGGATCAATTATTGCTTCTTTGGCTAGTTCTAAAGCATTTTATATATATATATATATATATATTTTTTTTAAGTTCCAAGAAACCTCCACGATATTTCTTTTAACATTTAGATGAATATGTTAGTGCAATAAGCATGTGTTTCTTTCTATAAATCCAAAGGGTTTAATAAGTAAGCCAAAACCGATTAGTTTGGTCGGGGAAGATGCAGGAACGGTGTGCCACAACTTATCTCTCTCGTGTCATTTTATAGAGTATGGAGGAACATTCCGAATTTGATCTAATCAACCATGAAGCGACAAGACTCATAATTGTCCCATAACTAGAACAATCGTCAAGCACATTGAACTTATATCACAACTTTCACATTTTTATCTTTTTGCAGCAGAATCTATGTATACCCATTTCCATATCTTAGGTTTGATTTGTGTTTAAAACTATCCATTCCATTGAAGCACCTAATGACTAGATTAAAGGTACCATCCTAAAGAGAGAGAGAGAGAGAGAGAGAGAGAGAGAGAGAGTTAAAGCATTTTATATATATATATATATATATATTTTTTTTAAGTTCCAAGAAACCTCCACGATATTTCTTTTAACATTTAGATGAATATGTTAGTGCAATAAGCATGTGTTTCTTTCTATAAATCCAAAGGGTTTAATAAGTAAGCCAAAACCGATTAGTTTGGTCGGGGAAGATGCAGGAACGGTGTGCCACAACTTATCTCTCTCGTGTCATTTTATAGAGTATGGAGGAACATTCCGAATTTGATCTAATCAACCATGAAGCGACAAGACTCATAATTGTCCCATAACTAGAACAATCGTCAAGCACATTGAACTTATATCACAACTTTCACATTTTTATCTTTTTGCAGCAGAATCTATGTATACCCATTTCCATATCTTAGGTTTGATTTGTGTTTAAAACTATCCATTCCATTGAAGCACCTAATGACTAGATTAAAGGTACCATCCTAAAGAGAGAGAGAGAGAGAGAGAGAGAGAGAGAGAGAGTTGTCTTTTTCCTACTAGTAGTCTAGTAGAGGAGGATTTGTATGTCTCCTATTAGAGTGACCTATTTGAATAGAAATATAGGTTGTGCACTTTTGTGGGTCTCCAAATGCTAGAGAGGGGGACACAGAGAGAAAAAAAAGAATGTGATCTAGGGAAAGAAAAAACAAAACCCCTCTTTTATATTCATGTTGTGGTGAAGTTGAGGTGGGAAGGTAGATATCATTTGGGCTTTGAGTCTTTGACACTTCCACACCTGCATGTGCCATCCATCAAAGTTGGCTTCAATGCTACAATACTTGGCAACAAAATTATATTATATGTCCTTTAGGTCAATTTGCGCCCTCTTTTACAGACTATTCCTAACTACTAAAATATAAAGTTAGGCAGGTCTTATGTAGTCTTATGTGGTTATCCACTTTGCTTTGGTAACTAAAGCCTTTATCCTTGGAAAAGAATAAAGGAATCCCAACAAATGGTGGTAATTGGAAAAACTAGGGTTGGAAATTAAGTAAGACTTCAATTTTTTATTTTTATTGCATAAAATAAGACTTCAAAGTTGGTTCATTAATTTTATGTTGAACACAAACTATGCTTAAACACATCACCAAGTTAGTATACATGTTCAAGTTTAGTTTATTCTTTTGTTGAATACTCTTGAATTTGTTCACAAACTACCTAATTAAGCATCTCAATTAAAAAAAATTATCACAAAGTAATTGATTCTAATAATTAATAAAAAATTTATAGTTAAAATTATTTTATTTGAATTAATTAGATAGAATGATATATAATTAATTAAGACTTTATGAAAATTATTATGAAATGATATTTATACTTTATATATAATAATTTGATTCCTTACAAACTTATATACAAATTTATATAATTCAATTAAAATTCTATTCAAATGTATGATGTTATATAAAGATATAATATTATAAATACTTATTACAAGCTTATTTAAAAATATATTATTATATTTGAGTTTAGTTCATTCAATGCTTAAATTTAAGCATAATTTTGAAAATGCCCCGTAATATAAACAAGTTTCTTCCCAACCAAGTCAACAACTCAATTGATTTACTATTCAGGCAAAAATGAAGAGTATTATTAGGTACATAATATATAATAATTTGATTCCTTACGAACTTATATACAAATTTATATAATCCAATTAAAATTCTATTCAAATTTATGATGTTATATAAAGATATAATTTTATAGATACTTATTACAAGCTTATTTAAAAATATATTATTATATTCGAGTTTAGTTCATTCAATGCTTAAATTTAAGCATAATTTTGAAATTGACCCATAATATAAACAAGTTTTTTCCCAACCAAGTCAACAACTCAATCGATTTACTATTCAGGCAAAAGCTAAAGAGTATTATTAGTTACATAATATATAATAATTTGATTCCTTACGAACTTATATACAAATTTATATAATCCAATTAAAATTCTATTCAAATGTACGATGTTATATAAAGCTATAATTTTACAGATACTTATTACAAGCTTATTTAAAAATATATTAATACATTTAACAACTCAATCGATTTACTATTCAGGCAAAAGCTAAAGAGTATTATTAGTTACATAATATATAATAATTTGATTCCTTACGAACTTATATACAAATTTATATAATCCAATTAAAATTCTATTCAAATGTACGATGTTATATAAAGCTATAATTTTACAGATACTTATTACAAGCTTATTTAAAAATATATTAATACATTCGAGTTTAGTTCATTCAATGCTTAAATTTAAGCATAATTTTGAAAATGACCATAATATAAACAAGTTTTTTCCCAACCAAGTCAACAACTCAATCGATTTACTATTCAGGCAAAGCCTGAAGAGTATTATTAGGTACATAATATATAATAATTTGATTCCTTACGAACTTATATACAAATTTATATAATCCAATTAAAATTCTATTTAAATGTACAATGTTATATAAAGCTATAATTTTATAGATACTTATTACAAGCTTATTTAAAAATATATTATTACATTTGAGTTTAGTTCATTCAATGCTTAAATTTAAGCACAATTTTGAAAATGACCCATAATATAAACAATTATTTTTCCAACCAAGTCAACAATTCAATCGATTTACTATTCAAGCAAAAGCTGAAGAGTATTATTAGGTACATAATATATAATAATTTGATTCCTTACAAACTTATATACAAATTTATATAATCCAATTAAAATTCTATTCAAATGTACGATGTTATATAAAGCTATAATTTTACAGATACTTATTACAAGCTTATTTAAAAATATATTAATACATTCGAGTTTAGTTCATTCAATGCTTAAATTTAAGCATAATTTTGAAAATGACCCATAATATAAACAAGTTTCTTCCCAACCAAGTCAACAACTCAATTGATTTACTATTCAGGCAAAAGCTGAAGAGTATTGTTAGATACATAATATATAATGTAGGGACTCAGTTTGGATTGACCCTGAGTTTTGATGGGTTTTCAGCCCAACAAGCCCAAACAATAAATTTATAGAGAGTGGGTTAAAGGTTTAGGTGCTGACCGTCGATCACCATACATGAACTTTCTTTATAAAAAATACTAAGAGTTTTCTTTACAAATGGGGGAATGCTCCTCGGCCCGTGGCCGATGAGACCTTCTTGTTCTCTCTCTTTCCCCCCCTTTCTTACTTTACTTGCTTTTCTTATATAGTTTCCATCTGCCTATCTCCTTATTCCATCTGTTGATCATCCATTTGCCTTTCTTCTGGCCGTCCGTCCCATCAGAGGCCTTATCAGTACTCAAGTGGTTCACTCTGATCAACGTTGCCCTGCCAAGGGGTTATATCCCAATTAATGCGGCCAGAGGGGTTAGGTGAATGCATTAAGTGCGAATGTGACAGCTTGCTCTGAGCTTGTCCCCTCCCAAAAGTTATCCTTAGAATGCCGAGGACGAACAGGTCCTCGGCGTGGGTCACAATAGAGGTTTTGCCTGACTTAGCCTTGACTGGTCAGTCCTCCTCAGCGTTGTCCTTGGGCCTACTATCCGATGGGCCGAGGCTATCAGGCCCACGGGCCCCACAATAGCCCCTCAAAACCCTGCTGCACGTTCTCTCGGGCGGGGAGGAGGGTTTTGACACCTGCGGGCTCTCTAGACGAGTCGCCCCACTTCGGTTCGTGTTGATGCTGGCGGCTTTTTGACTGCCCAATGCGTGTTTTTAGCGTTTCAAGACTTAATGGGTGCCCACATTAAATTCTGGCGGCACCACGTTTCCCACTTTCAACGGCATGATCTTTTGCCTTTATGAGCAAGCGGTTACATTTGGGGAACTTAAGGGGGAGTATAAATACCTGTTTGAATCGCCTGGTTTCATCATTTTCGCGCTTACAATTATTGACGCGTATGATTTGAATCTGGTTGGACTTGTACACTATCTGAAGAGTATCGTCATACTTCTGTAAGTCTTCTTTTTCTAGCGGCCCCAAATTTCCTTGATTTTACTCCTTCTTTTTGGCGCCCTTTTTCATTATCATCTATGGACTACTGACTCTACTAATAACACGTTTCTTTGTTTATAATTTATAGTACAATTATTGTAAAAATATTATGAATTTAACATTATTCAAAGACGAACATAGAAAGCGTAGGACAAAAATCGACAAGGTTCTTTCCTCTACTGCAAAGAATTAAAGATGAAAAGAATCAAAGAACTCTCTAGGGATGCTTTGATAGACGATTCTAGTAGGCCACGTCAAAAATCTTAGTATTTAATAATAATAATAATAATAATTAAAAAAAGGAGATTGGACAATAATCCAAACATGGAATTGGAATCCTATGCAAAGTTTGCCACATCACGCATAATGGGCCCCATTTGAGGGTTTGACCTGAGGCAGTGGGTCCACAACAATGGGCGGACAAATATCCGACCGTCTCTGACACGTGGATGCTGCCCCTACCAAATCACACGTGTATATTAAACTCTTTCTCCGGATTGGTCGCATTTTACACGTGGATGCACCGAATGACCGACGGTGCATTTGTATTATAGGACAACAACAATGTCTCTCAACCTCTTTTGAGTTTTGTCGTTTTTTCTGTGAAAGAAATAAAAAAATAAAAAAATAAAAAAGAAAAAGTTTAGGACTTTTGTTGTGGGAGACCCTATGTGGATTGAGATTAATGAAACGTTGATGTTACAATTTTACAAAGGTTGCGTGATCTTTTGGTATTCGATTAGTGAAAGTCAAGTTTCTGTGTTTTTTTATTTTTTTTTACTTTGTCATTCAACTTGGGACAGATTTGATTCTCCATGAAAAAATAATAAAAGTGAAAGTAGTGCGTGTGTAGTCATGTTTGTGGCTTTTGGGAAAGCCGTATTTTACTATTTTGTGCAATAAATGTAGTTTGGATTTTTCTTCCCACAATCAAATTTTTTTTTTTTGTTGTTGCCATCACCCCATCTTTAATTTTATGTGAGTTTCTCAATAAAATTTGTAGGATAATAAATGAAGTTATATTTATGTTATTTAGTGTTCTTTTTATTGATTAATGTAATTATTATTATTTTGTGTGTATTCTATTTAAAAATTACTTCTTGTTAAGGAATAAGAACAACCCAAGTTATCTTTTGAAGATTGCTTAACCTTGAATTAATCATGGCATTCTCAAGGAAGTCAGTGAAGTAGCAATGCCATATAAATTCCTCCATGACATGACTTATTGTGTTAGCTTGATATCGGTTATGGATCATGCCATAGGGTTTGGCTTACCTCCAATATGTTTTTAATTGAAGATCTTTTTTTTTTTTGTTTTAAATACACAATGGTAAGTAGAAGTGAATTTTAATCTTTACATTTTATTTAGTTAGTGGGTGATGTAACAGTTTCTCATTAAAATAAAAGAAGATTTCAGTTAAAAAAGTACTGAAGGTAAGACAAACCTTATGCCACACGGCTTGGATTTATTCTTTAAAAATGTTATGTGGATTTTGGCTTGGAGGATTATTTATTTATTTATTTTATAATTTGATAGGTGCAATAGAGAGAGATTTGAATCTTAGACGTCTTCGTTAAAAATACTAAAATATGCAAGTTAAGAAATAAGTTTTTTTGCAAAAGTTAGGATGACTATTAATGAATTGACACATTGATAAACACCTTAAGCATAATCTTGTGGGTTTGGGGATGCTTAATACTGTTTTTATCATGTTATATATACCTCTCTAGATATTATAACATTTGTCATATCAATTAATAGTATATCTATAACATTTGTCACATCAATTAATAGAAAGAATTTTAACTTCACTTGAACCCCTGTTTATAAATAAGTCATTTATTTATTTATAACATTTGTCATATCAGTTAATAGTAATATTTTTTTCACTTCACTTGAACCCTTGTTTATGAATATGTCATTTTTTAGAGTTAGAGTTTTAACTTATTGTGTCCGCTTTTAATGATTGCTTTTTATTATTAGATTAAAACACCAATTGGTTTTTGGTGTAGGTCGGGATAAAACTCAAATCTCTTATTCAACGACAATAGACTTTACCAGTTGAGTTAAGTGAAACCTACAAATATATCATTTATTGATTCACCAAGCAAATAGAGCTAGTTGATACAAAGTGAGATCCAACAAGCAAATTACAATTTCAGCACGTCTTACTCTACATCGAAGATCCGTTTCTTTTGCAATCTCTATCCGATTGAAAAATGGGTTTTAGCAAGTGTTTGAGTGGTTAAGTTTTAACCAAAATTACAGTGGGCCCTACACGTACTTTGAGGTAGATTTGAGTTGGAATGTATTCTCCTCCTTAAGATTAAACTCGTGGTCAATTGCCCAAAACCATTCAAGTTGGGAATGCGAAAGTAATTCACAAAGTTTCCACTTGAACATGGTTTTAAGTGTTTATTTACTGTGCAATATATATATATATATATATAATATAATGGAACAATATGTCTATTCATGTTACACTATTATAAATAGTGAGTTTATGATTTATTTTGTACAATTTTTATTTTTGCATTTCACTTTCATAGTCAGAGAGAAATAGAAGAGATTCAGTTTTGTTCGATGTAACATTCAAATTGTTGTGCTTCTTCTGTTTACTGTGATTATGGTATGCAGGGACACAAATGTCCAAGAGCCTGAAAGCTCCAATTGTGAGGGGCAAAATATATTTTAAGAGCATCCATGGGGGGGGGTTCAACTACCTCTAACCCCTCATTTTTAATTTCCCTAAATGAGAGATTTGGAGAAAGAGTAGAGTAGTTAAATTATTGACCAAATGAATTTCCTAATTTACCCTTTCTAAATTAACAAAATTACATAACAATTATATAAATAATATTTGTTTGTTTCCTGAGAAATTTTTTGAATTTTCTCACTGTTTCACTTGCATTGAAGCTAAACAACCCCCTTTTTTTACACACTTAACCATGTCATTTTCACTAAAAACCATTGAAAGACCATGAATGAAAAAATAAATAATAAAAAATCAACTAATAACTTGAAATTTTTGAATCTTATTGCTCCAACTTTCTGGGCAACCAAACGCAGAGGAAGGCCTAAAACGGAGAGGCTAAGTTGGCGAGCAAAGGACATGCAGGGCTGAGGATCAAAATGCAGAGGAAGTTGGTGGCGGAGACAATGACGGCGTGCCACGATGACAGTATGTTGCCGGTGAGAGCTCAGACGATTGATGAGCTTCATTGTCTGCAGAAGAAGAAATCGGCGCCCAACACTCCAAGGACAGCTAGAACTCCTGGTCAGGGTCAGGGAACAACTTTTTCCATCATCTTCGAAGAGGATCTCCAGAAATAGGTTCCGTTTCTTTATATATTTTGTTGATATTCCGTTTGGTTCCCGAGAAAATTAGCTGAGAAAGAGAGGGAAAAGGAACTTAACGTTTATTCACGTTTCTATTAACGTTAATTATGAAATTTTCACTTTCTTGGCCTAACTAATTAATCAGAATGCTTATTATAAATTTTTTTTGAGGTAATAAAAATTATTTAATAATAATTAATAGTAATTTTATACTTTTATTAATGGTATTTGATGGAATGAGAACGATGATTAAATAATTATTTAATCTAACAAATTAATAATAGATTAATGTTGCAAGTCTATCTTCAAATATGGGTAAATTTGTCTATTTAAATCATTTTTTCTCCTTCCCATCCTAATCACATTATAATATGATATACACCCTCACTCGTGCAATAAGCTCCAATTAATGGGTGGTTGGTGTTGCTTTACTAACGTTTCAGTAGAAAATATATATTTAACGTTAAGATGGTTATTAAATAAAGAGTTGTGTCTTTTAAATAAACTTACATTAAGAGCTATGTCTATTACCAAAAGACAAGAAGAAGTCTATAAATATTGGGATTTCAAATTTATTTGATATGTTGAATTTATTCTTTCTATTATTACGTTGGTAATTCACACCCTAATGGGATTACCATTCACACCATTGAGACCAAGAATACGTAGATTGAAAACCGAGAGTTTTTTTTTTTAACAGTTTAGGCTCAAGGAATTAAGACCCTCTCAATGTTATTGAAATGACTATCTTTCCCTGTGGAAAATTTGCAAAGTGGACCCTTTTATAGGTAGGCTAAGGTTAGGGTTGATAATAAAATAAGTAAGGAAAAAACTATAGCAAATTTACTCGAGCGAGGGTCAAGCAAATTTACTTTAGCGATGTATCTGTTTTGAGGTCTTAGATGATCTGCATTCTACTGAAAGAAGTTTCACTAAAAAAAACTATTATGGCATAAAAGATATTGAAAAAGATCATTAACTCATCATATTTTAACAGATCACAACCTTATCATTTTTGAACAGATATTATGAACTAGCCTTAACCCTAACGCAATTTTATTAGTACAACTCAAATTTGATATGTTTTGGCAATAGAATTTATCAACATATCTTTCACTAAAAAAGTTTGTCATGGTGCAAAAAGATATTGGAAAAGATTATTAACTCATCATCTTAGAGCAGATCACAACCTCATCATCTTTGAACAAATTATGAAATACAGCTAGATTCAACTCTAACACAATTTTATTAATACGACTTAAATTTGACATGCTCTGTGATTTATCAACATATCTAAAAAACCCTAATTCTAAACTTTTTGCCATTCCATTTATGTAATCAGAAATTCCTGTGAGGTCAAAGAATTCGAGAAATAGCGATCAGATCAAGGGAGAAAAAAAAAAGTAAAACAAATCGCGATGTGATTTTCTTCATAATTTTTTTAATACCATTTTATTATGTTGTTCCATGGACTTACTAATAATTAAGGTTTTCAGAATCGAACCAGACTGGGAGGTCGGACAGTAAAAACCGAGAACCGGGATGAAAAGCGGTTTTTTAAGTATAAAGAACCGGATTTTTTGTTAATTCCGTGAACCCTTAAAACCAGGGTTGGACCACATGAACTGGTGGCAAGAACCATGTGGTCCAACCCCTTAGCAATATATATATATATATATGTGGGGCCCGTGGGCCTGATAGCCTCGGCCCATCGGGTAGCAGGCCCAAGGCCCATGCCGAGGAACACTGACTATTCAAGGCTAAATTGGGGAAAACCTCTTTTCCCAATCCCCGCCGAAGACCTCCTCATCCTCGGCCTGACAAGGGTGATTTTCGGGAAAGACCAGGCCCAAAGTAAGCTGTCACCCTCGCATTTAATGCATTCACCTAACCCCCCTGGCCGCATTAATGGGGATATAATTCCTTAGCAGGGCAACGTTGATCAAAGTGAACCACTCGAGTATTGATAAGGCCTCTGATGGGACGGAAGGCCAGAAGAGGGGCAAATGAATGATCAACAGATGGAATAAGGAGATAGGAAGATGAAGACTATATAAGGAAAGCAAGTGAAGTAAAAAAGAGGAGGAGAGGGGGAGAGGGGGAAAAAAGAAAAGAAAAAGGCCGAGGAGCATCCTCCCAGTTGTATAGAAACTCTAAGTATCTTTTTATAAATAAAAGTTCATGCTTGATGAACGACGGCCAGCGCCTAAACCTTTAACCCACTCTCTATAAATTTATTGTTTGGGCTTGTTGGGCTGAAAACCCATCCAAACTCAGGGTCGATCCAAACTGAGTCCCTACCCTCGGCCCATCGGGTAGCAGGCCCAAGGCCCATGCCGAGGAACACTGACTATTCAAGGCTAAATTGGGGAAAACCTCTTTTCCCAATCCCCGCCGAAGACCTCCTCATCCTCGGCCTGACAAGGGTGATTTTCGGGAAAGACCAGGCCCAAAGTAAGCTGTCACCCTCGCATTTAATGCATTCACCTAACCCCCCTGGCCGCATTAATGGGGATATAACCCCTTAGCAGGGCAACGTTGATCAGAGTGAACCACTCGAGTATTGATAAGGCCTATGATGGGACGGAAGGCCAGAAGAGGGTCAAATGAATGATCAACAGATGGAATAAGGAGATAGGAAGATGAAGACTATATAAGGAAAGCAAGTGAAGTAAAAAAGAGGGGGAGAGGGGGAGAGGGGGAAAAAAGAAAAGAAAAAGGCTTCCTCGGCCATGGGCCGAGGAGCATCCTCCCAGTTGTATAGAAACTCTAAGTATCTTTTTATAAATAAAAGTTCATGCTTGATGAACGACGGCCAGCGCCTAAACCTTTAACCCACTCTCTATAAATTTATTGTTTGGGCTTGTTGGGCTGAAAACCTATCCAAACTCAGGGTCGATCCAAACTGAGTCCCTACAATATATTTTAAAACAATTTAACATAATTTTATTCTACTTAATTAAATTATCCATCTCCTACAAGGAATAAAAAAAATTATAATTAAAATCCTTCAAAAATATTCAAACTTTATTTCAAAAATTAATCATAAATTTTAATGTTTTCATGGTTATTATTTTATTTTATTAACTTTCTTGTTTAATTATTAAATATATGTTTGAAAATCATTAAATTTCCCTTACATATATAGATATATTGTCAATTTTGCTAGTTTTATAAATTTAATATCTATATTTAGGTTTTAATTAATTATTAAGTTAATTATGACGTCATCATGGTTCGACCCTAGTTCGACCTTGGTTGGACCTCAAAAACCTTGAACCTCTCCCTTTTACGGTTCAATGAACGGTCCGAGTCTGAAAACCTTGCTTATAATACAAATTTAATATTACGAAATATGTGGACCAATGACTAAAAGGAAAATGCATTTAGATAAAGACCCATTAATATCTTTATCAAATATTGCTTCATTTGCTTGTTTATTTCAACTTGTTAGATGCTCTTTGATTTATCAACATATCTAAAAAACCCTAACACTAAACTTTTTGCCATTTCATTTACGTAATCAGAAATTCTTGTGAGGTGAAAGAATTTGAGAAACAGCGATCAAATCAAGGGAGAAAAAGAAGTAAAACCAATCGCGATGAGATTTTCTTCATATTTTTTTTAATACTATTTTATTATGTTGTTCTGTGGACTTACTAATAATACAAATTTAATATTACGAAATATGTGGACCAACGACTAAAAGAAAAATGCATTTAGATTTATTTAATTTTTTTTTTTTTTGATACCACTCAGAAAGAAAAGTTACAAAAAGTCTTGGTTGACCATACAGTGATGAATTGGCATAGTGGTTGCCAACTTAGCTAGGTTACTGACATTGCTATTTACAATTCTTGGGACATAGATAGAGTGAAAGTAAACATCATTTCGGGCTAAGGAAGCCCAGTCAGTTTACAAAACTCTCTCCTGCCAGCTGGGAGGCCAAAAACCATTAATATCTTTATCAAAGATTGCTTCATTTGTTTGTTTATTTCAACTTGTCTACGTAAAATAATATAGGGATTCCTAATAAATAATGACGGTTTTAAGAATTTTTTTTGGGTATTCCTTAAAAAACATAAAATATACAATTTAATAAAAAAAAAAGAAATTAATATATTGACGACAACAACAATAAAATGAAAAAAAAGCAAATACATAAAGTTTACAATTATCTTTTATGAGTTTTTATATTTTAAAATCGGTGCATGATAGTTTCATTATCAATGCTACAAGTTATATATCTTTTAATGTACACAACTAAGCAATCATTCATCCACTGAATGTAGAACAAATTATGGAGCAAAATTTAATTTTATTGGCATAAGAAAAACAAATGGTGTTTTCAAATTTTTTTTGAGGACGAGTTGTTCTTTTACACTAATTGTTCCCAAAGATTAATTCTCAAAAAAAAAAAAAAAAATTGTTCCCAAAGATTTGCCACGTACTCGGGTAGAACTGCTATAAAAAAACCCACCAACCTAGCTAGTTTCAACCCAGTATATCCACCAATCAAACTAAAAAAAAAAAATATGGAGCAATTAGCTCTGGGATTAGTCATAGCTCTAGTGCTATGGATTGCATCGATAGTGCTAATAAGAGAGCGGAGACACCGCAGATTAGAGGAGATAGGTCAGCTTCCACCAGGGCCTAAATGTTGGCCAGTGGTTGGAAACATCTTCCAACTGGGTTGGTCACCCCACGAGTCATTTACAAAGCTGGCTCGTGAGCACGGTCCTATCATGACACTTTGGCTAGGGTCAATGAGCACGGTGGTGATCTCGTCCGATGAAGTGGCTCGTGAGATGTTCAAGAATCACGACGTGGTTCTTGCCGGCAGGAAGATTTACGAGGCCATGAAAGGGGACTATGGTAATGAGGGCTCTCTCATTACGGCTCAATATGGACCTCACTGGCGTATGTTGCGTTGCCTTTGCACCACCGAGTTTTTCGTGGCACGCCGCCTTGAAGCCATGCGAGGTGGTATACTAATTAATCACTTAATCTGATATGTAGTGTGTCATATATTCATCTGTTTATATTTTCTAACCATTATGCTAGTTGTTCATATGATCATGTACTGTATTTATATATATTTTTTCTTTTTAGGTTGGTTACTCGTAAATGTACCATGAATGTTTACTTTTGGGTTTTGAACTTGCCAATTTTTATTCATTTTAATTAATTAATATGAAAATGCTACAACGGATAACATTTGGCTATATAAAACTGTATAATTTATTGTTTATATATATATATATATATATTTTTATACCTTCCAACAGGTGTACGTGGGAGGTGCATCGATCAGATGGTACTCTTCATGGAAGAAGCTAGTGCATCTGGTACCAAAGCTATCGACGTTGGGAGGTTCTTCTTCTTGATGGGTTTCAATCTTATAGGAAATCTTATGTTTTCAAAAGATTTGTTGGATCCCAAATCGGAGAGAGGGGCAAAGTTTTTCTACCATGCAGGCAAGGTGATGGAGTATGCTGGGAAGCCGAACTTGGCTGATTACTTGCCAATTCTAAGGTGGTTTGATCCACAAGGTTTAAGGAGGAAGACCCAATTCCACGTCGAAAGCGCCTTTGAGATCGCTGGAGTGTTTATCAAAGAGAGTATGGAAGGCAGGGAACGTGGAATTATTGAAGAGAGGGGAATAAGGACTACCTAGATGTGCTTTTGGAGTTTCATGGTGATGGTGTGGAAGAGCCCTCAAGTTTTTCTGCAAGAACCATCAACGTCATAGTCCTCGTAAGCCTTCTTATTTTATTTTATTTTATTTTATTTTATTTTCTAATTTTAATTTAATAGTTAAAAGAAATTTATATTATTTCTAACTTAAGATATTATTTTCATAATCTTTTGTGAGATCTAAGATCTATTTGGATAGAACTTATTTTATTGAAACTGAAAACTGAAAATACTGTAACAAAATAATTTTTACAAGTGTGAATAGTGTCGTGGGACCCATTTTTAATGGAAAAAGTTGCTGAAAAATGAAGTTTGTGGGTCTCATGAACAGTGTACGAAACCCACTGATATGCTGAAAACTGAGAACACTGTAGCAAAATAATTTTAAATGTGTAAATAATACCGTGGGACCCATTTTTAATGATATCATTTTCATAATCTTTTGAAAGATCTAGGGTTCGTTTAGATATAGCTGAAAACTGAAAACTGAAAAATACTGTAAAAAAATAATTTTTAAATGTGTGAATAGTACCGTGAGACCTATTTTTAGGTTGAGTTTGGATATGTGTCTGGCACGTCTGCATCTGCGTTTCAGCCTTCTTTTTTTTTTTTTTTTTTTTTTTTTTGAAGCTAGTGCATCTGGTACCAAAGCTATCGACGTTGGGAGGTTCTTCTTCTTGATGGGTTTCAATCTTATAGGAAATCTTATGTTTTCAAAAGATTTGTTGGATCCCAAATCGGAGAGAGGGGCAAAGTTTTTCTACCATGCAGGCAAGCCTGGCAAGGTGATGGAGTATGCTGGGAAGCCGAACTTGGCTGATTACTTGCCAATTCTAAGGTGGTTTGATCCACAAGGTTTAAGGAGGAAGACCAAATTCCACGTCGAAAGCGCCTTTCAGATCGCTGGACTGTTTATCAAAGAGAGTATGGAAGGCATGGAACGTGGAATTATTGAAGAGAAGGGGAATAAGGACTACCTAGATGTGCTTTTGGAGTTTCATGGTGATGGTGTGGAAGAGCCCTCAAGTTTTTCTGCAAGAACCATCAACGTCATAGTCCTCGTAAGCCTTCTTATTTTATTTTATTTTATTTTCTAATTTCAATTTAATACTTAAAAGAAATTTATATTATTTCTAACTTAAGATATTATTTTCATAATCTTTTGTGAGATCTAAGATCTATTTGGATAGAACTTATTTTGTTGAAACTGAAAACTGAAAATACTGTAGTAAAATAATTTTTACAAGTGTGAATGGTGTCGTGGGACCCATTTTTAATGAAAAAGTTGTTGAAAAATGAAGTTTGTGGGTCCCATGAACAGTGTACGAAACCCACTGATATGCTGAAAACTAAGAACACTGTAGCAAAATAATTTTAAATGTGTAAATAATAGGTGGGACCCATTTTTAATGATATCATTTTCATAATCTTTTGAAAGATCTAGGGTTCGTTTAAATATAGCTGAAAACTGAAAACTAAAAAATACTGTAAAAAAATAATTTTTAAATGTGAATAGTACCGTGAGACCTATTTTTAGGTTGAGTTTGGATACGCGTCTGGCACGTCTGCGTCTGCGTTTCAGCCTTCTTTTTTTTTTCTTTTTTTTTTTTTTTCCACGCGTTTTCTGCGTTTCAGCCTGCTTTTTGAGACAAAATGTATTGTTCATGAACAGTGTGTGCACTGGTCATGAACACTTTATTAAAAAAATTATTAAAAATGGGTCACACAGCACTATTCACATATTTAAAAATTATTTTGCTACAGTATTTTTAGTTTTTAGTTCAGTAAAATAAGTTGTATTCAAACGGACTCTTAATGAAAAAGTTGTTAAAAAATGAGATTTGTGGGTCTCGTGACTAAAAAGTTGTTGAAAAGTTGATTAAAAAGTGCTGAAAAAGTTGATGAGATGTGCAATGTTTGGTACCAAAGTCAACAACCACAGCATAGAGAGAAAAAAAAAAAAAAAAAAAAGGGCTGAAACGCATTTGCGTCCAGATATCACCTACGTAATAGGTAGTCAAACGGGCAAACCAAATGGACACCTAATTTCCATGTAATAGCCACAAATATTACCTACATATCTAGGAGTCCGTTTGGATACAACTAAAAATTGAAAACTGAAACTGAAAACTGAAAAACACTGTAGTAAAATAATTTTTAAATGTGTGAATAGTACTGTGGGACCTATTTTTAATGAAAAAGTTGCTAAAAAGTAAAATTTGTGGGTCCATAAATAGTGTACACCGTGTACTGTTCATTAGAAAAGTCAAATATTGCAGCTACTGTTTAATGAACAGTAGCCGCAATAGTGAATGAACAGTAACAATTTTGGCTAAAATGCGTAAAAAAAAAAAAAAAAAAGAAGCTGAAAACGCAAACGCCCAACGTGGATGCGCAAACCAAGCGTACGCTAGGTATTGACTATGGGGGGGTTGGAAATGTTTACTAATCCTAATGAAATTGCTCCAACTTTGATAAGATAAAAAAAATATATATATATAAGAAAGATTATAACTATGAGAGTACTAAAGAGAGAAATAAGTGAAATATTAATTAAAAAAAAATACATTTGGCGTGAGGTGGGATGGGGTAAGTTGAGACAGGGGGCAAAACCTATCACTATATATATCTGCCAACGCCGTGTCACCTTTTTGATATATGGAAAATCTACATAGGACAAAATAGATTTTTTTTTTTTTTTGAAATCGGGCCATTATACTTTCATTCATTCAGAGAAATGGAATCCAAATACACAGCCTCAAGAGCAGGAGGTGGAGTTTCCTCTATCCAATAAATATCTTCTTCAATAGACCTAGCAAATCTAGCTAAGGAGTGAGCTACAAAATTGGCTTCATGTTTAACACAACTAAATGACTTACACCTGGAACCAGCTGCCAAGACATGGATATCTGCATAAATATTTCCCAGCCTAGACCGAAAAGCCCGTAAGGAAGAGATGCACCTTATGACCGTGGAGTTATCACCTTCAACTATCAGCTCCTCGAACCCGGCATCGACAGCAAACTTCAACGCTTTCCGGCAGGCAAGAACCTTGGCCTCCTCACTGTCCGTCACACACGGTCCTTTGGCTGACATAGCAGCCATAACTTCCCCCAAACTGTTGCGAATCACGGCACCAAACCCAGAGGAATTTATATCAGAGAACACCGCTGTGTCAAAATTCAATTTGTACGAGGAACTAGTTGGAGGACACCATTTCTGCACAATAGAAGAAGAGCCCGATACAGCCAAACAAACCTGAGCAGCATGGAACTCCTCTAGATAGTCTTTGGCTTGTTGATTTAGACGTCCAGGTTCTTGGATGACACCCCCATGCATGACCGCATTACGTTGGTTCCATATAAGCCAACATTGAATCCAGAAAAATTCTAACTCATCATCTGTTAAACGTTGCTGCAAATGCTCCACCAGTTGCACCATATCCTCAAATCCGGGCACACCTTTTTGCAAGCGACATGGACACCCAGCCTAAACATCTTGGACCAAACTGCACTCCCACAAAACGTGATACCCAGATTCTTTGGCCTGGAAAGACACTCCACATCTGTCATCAACGAGAATTTTACGGCAAGCTAAATTTACCCGGGTTGGCAAGATATCAAGAAAAACTCTCCAACCAAAAACTTCGATTTTGTTTGGAATCCTAAGTTTCCATAGCTTCGCCCAGATTAAACTACCCATCACCTCCCTTGAGCTTTCACCCATGTCAGCTTCCTGCTTGGATAATAATCTTGCAATATGATATCCAGATTTGACCGAATAATCCCCAGCTTTGGAGTGCAGCCAAAAAACCACATCAGGTACATGTCTATGGCTTAATGGAATATGCAGAATAGCCTCTGCATCATTACTATGGAATTTAGCCTCAACCTCCTCCCGATCCCAAGTATTTGTTCTCCAATCTATGAGGTCTGACACTCTCCACTCCCATTCCTCCTCCACCGGTGGATGAAGCACCCGATTTGTGACTTTTTTAAAATTCATAGTCTCTGAATACTAAAATTATGATGAAAAATCATAATTTTTTTTAAACACACGCAAAATGTTGACTAATAATTAATACATAAATTATATATAGCATATATATTTTGTTATACTATAAAACAATCAATTTTTAAACTCTTTAAATGCACTATTTAATTTCCATAAATAAATAAAAAAATTTATACTTTTTTGTGTGAATATAAGGGGTGTTTTAGTAGTTAAATAAGAGATATTGAGTTTAAATCCCGTCTACACTATAAACCAATTGGTGTCTTAGCTTATGATAAAAAGTAATCATAATCGTGTGGATGCCACACTTTAAAATTCTAATTATATATATATATATATAAACTCAGTAAGGAATATCTTTATTCTCTTCTAACTTTATCCCAATTATTTTGATGGAAATCTAAAATTTTAGTCTATGGTCCAAGATCTACAGGTTTCTCTTGAAAATTTAATCAATTTCACCCATTTTAAGAAGATATTTATATCTTTTTAATTAACAACCAAACATGAATAGGTTTTACTTACCTTTGTAATTTTTGCTTCTTCTTCTTATATATAATTTTTTTTAGGACAAAGTTTATCTACAAAATCGGTTGTAGCATTAAGCTACAAACTCACTCGATATCTTTTTATTGGAGGTGAATTTTGACCATCCACCATTGGATTACATATTCTTCTTTATTCTCCATGTTTGCAAAATTTCAAGAAAATTAAAGATCAATAGCTATGTCATCAATACATTTTTAAATTGCAAGTTTTTGTAATTTAAAATTATGCATAAAATATAAGTTTATTGATTATATAGTAAATAATATCTGATTGACATAAAATTTGACATATGTATTAAGAGCGTAAAGAACATGCAATTCAACGGTTAAATTTTCAAAATATGAAGTAATATTTATTTTATTGAGTGAGTTTGTAGCCTAAGGTTACAACCAATTTTGTAGCTAAACTTTGTCCTTTTTTTTAATATATATTTTATTACGAATCATGTTTGGGATTAAAAATGCTAAAATTCTACTAACAACATTTCCCTCCAAACTAAGCTAGAGGAGATTCCTCCAGATTCATTAATCCATTCAAACAAGTTACATGACAATCATAAAATATAAAGTGCTCTTCATAAGTCAAGTTTATGCCTTCCATTTCCTTGATATAAAAAAAAAAAAATTTAAAATTTAAAATTAAAAAATAAAAAAGCTCATACGTGGCTATAATGCTACATAGAATGAAATAATTTTAGTATTCAGAGACTGAATTTTTCATCATTTTCGTGGTGAGGTTTCCTAGTAACCAAACAGAAGGTAAGTTGATAAACTTAAAAACTATATATTATGATTTGGAAAATTACCTGGATTATTAATGCCTCCTACATCAATGGAGGAATTGGGCTTCTGTGCATGGGTCAAATTGGATCCATTTCCATTTGACAAGTAAAGTTTGAGTCGAGGCAACGAGTGAGGTGGGAAAATGATTGGGTTTGTTGGTGTAGAAAATAGTAACACTGCTTCTCATCAGTAATAAAGTTTGCTTTATGTAAATGTTCATGGCTACTCTACTCCTTTGTTTAGGGTTTTAGTCTATCTTTTGTGTTTTTGGGTACAAACTTTAAACACTTTAAGTACGCTACTTCATTATTTTTGTTTATTTATTTATTATTTTTGGGTTAAAGGGTATCTATTGAATTGTTTATATAAAAGAGAAATGTTATCAGATGCTCTAATGGCATTGCTTTAGAAATTATTTTTAGAAACACTTTATTGGAAAATAATAAAGAATTAATATTTTTGACAGCTTTTTATATTTCTTATGAAAGCGGTGTCAAAACTTTTCTTCTAAAATGGTTTGTTAACAATTGTGAACACATGTAAACGTGACCTTTTTATATTGGGTCATGTTAATGGGTGTCTTTAAGGCAATATAACTTATTAACAATTGCCCTAAGGGCACCTGTTAACATAACCCTACATAAAAAGGTCATGTTAACGGGTGTCTGCAATTATTAACAAACCATTTTAGGAGAGTTTTAACACAACTTTTATGGAAAATAGAAAAAGCTGTTAAAACATTAATTGTTTTTTTTTTTTCCCCACAAAAACTTTCCTAAAATGGTTCAATAACAAATTTCCTTAGGGCATTCGTTAACATTTCATTATATAAAATTGGGTTTTACTAACCTATATCCTTAGGAGTAATTATTGAATACTCTCAGAGTATCATAAATACATACTCCTCCCTCTCACATAATTGTAGGTCCCACTAATTAAATTTATAGTGGGACTCACAATTTATGTGAGAGGAGAGAGTACGCATTTATTGTACTCCTGGAGTATTCAATAATTTTCCTACCCTTAGAGCATACATTAATAAACCATTTTAGAAAACTTTTTATGGGAAACTGAAAAGATAAAAAACTTCTTTTTTACATCTTTTTCAATTTTTCATAAAAAATTTCCTAAAATGGATTATTAATATATGCCCGGCATTGGCATACATTAACCGGACCCATATAAAATTACTCTCAACTTTGCAAATCCAAGTATTTGTTTTCCCTTTTTTTCTTTTTCTTTTTTCTTTTTTTTTTTCTTTTTTAAAATTTCAAATCCCAAGTTTTAAAGCACAACAATATATTATTCTTTTGTGTAACTTTGCATACCACATCTCTCTAATATGAAATTAAATAAGGCTTAGGTCCAATGCATCAATGCATTGGAGACAATACAATACATGTGTTTGTACCATATTGGATCCAATGCACTAATGCACTAAACTGATGCTTAAACCTATAAAAATAAACCCTATATTATAAGAGGGATGTCATATGCATTTCTTTTGTTTATAAAAAAATACTACAAAATTTCTTAATATCTTCACTATGGAGCATTGCCAAATTACCATACCAAATATATAAATTGTTGTATGACATTCTTTTTATATTCTAATGCTAATATTATGTTCATGCAATTAATAAGCTAATCAAGAATATAGGTAAATAAAGAGTGGTATTTTCATTTCTTAAAATTTTGGTAATACATTTTAACTAGAAGATAATTATTAATAATTTTAATGTAGTTATAATGAGTCATATGGTAAACTTATGTTGTAGAGCTTGTAGTACTTACATTGAGATTTGAGCCACATAATGCAAGCGTGACATATACAATACAATCTTTTTCTTTTCTTTTCTTTTTTTTAAACTTATGTTATGGCATATTTTTTATAAACTTCTTGAAAATTTGGAAATAAAGTTTCAATACAAGTAAATATATTAATTATTTAAAAAATATTCATAGTGTCACATGACAAAAGTAGAAAAATATAAAAGTAATAATAATTATAAAAAAGAAAGGAGAGACCGTCAATTTGTGCAACCACAAAACTTCTGACATAACTTTTATAGTATATAAGTATATGGTATCACTTAATTTAGATTGGTTTGGAATTACTTAGCCTACCAAGCCTATCAATAAAGTAGAGGTATGTAGAAACTAGAAAGCGGGCAACATTTTGTTTGATCCCAAATGAATACCTGGTTCTCTTCTTCATCAATTTTCTTTATTCCCTTTGGGGAGAGTTTATTTTCTCTATACCTAGGGTCAACTTTAGAATATAAATATAAAAAGAAACAAACAAACCTATGCTACATAGTGGGAAGCCGATGAGAGTTAACGCAAATAAAATGCAATGGCACTCAATTTAGATGGATCCCTAATAATTATATTTATTCTAGATTTTATGGGAACAAATGTATGAATTAAAATTTCTATGAACTAAATTGTGAGAGTGTTAAATCACAAAAAGATAAAAAGATAAATAGCAATTTTCCTAGTTTTTCATATAGGGGATAGAGAAGCACAATTTAGGTGTCCAAAAAGTTTTTTTTTTTTTGGTTATATGGTATCTTGAGAAGCTTATATAGGCAGAAGCTATTTTCACATCTATTACCTTTTACTATTTAAAAAAAAAAAAAAAAAAAACTATGAAATGATGAAAACAACTGTAAATGTTGGAACTTGAAATGGGTAAACCTTGGGTCCAGTATCCAGTTACATTAGACCCATCAAGATAATGACACATGTCCAATTTGGACACGTATCACCATTGTGATGGGTTTAATGTAACTGGATACTAGACCTAAGCCAATTCTAGTGGAAATTATGAAATGATAGAAAATCACATGGGAATCTGTTAAGAATAATAGAAGAAGAGGATTGTGATTTTTAGACTTTGTACTATGCTTAATTCTAGGAACATAATATGCATGCTCCCACTCTCGCATGAATAATGACTCTAACCATTAATTTAGGAGTCTAATTAATGGGTGCCCTTAGAATATTTGTTAATGAACTATTTTTGAAAGTTTTATTGCCACTTTTATGGGAAATATAAAAAACTATAAAAAAAAAATAAAAAAAAAACCAATAATTTTTTTACTTTTCCCATAAAATGTTTCTAAAATAGTTTATAAATCAGGGGAAATGCTAACGAATACCCTTAGGGTAATGGTTAACAATCCATTTAAAGAAAGTTTTATAGGAAAAGAGAAAAAAAAAAAAAAAAGCAATTAATGTTTTGATAGCTTTTTTTATTTTCCATAAAAGTGATGTCAAAACTTTCCTAAAATGGATTGTTAACTATTGCCCTATAGGCACTCGTTAACATGACCCATAAATCAATGCCCTTAGAACATTTATTAACTTTTCCCTCAATTTAATTTGTGGGATCCACTATTATGTGAGAAGGGGGAGGGGACATGCATTTATTATGCTCCTATTACACTGAATAATTACTCTCTCTGCTTAAAAGAAAAATTATTGAAAAGTTTACTTCCGAACCGACTTAAAGGAAAATTCCACCAACCCATTACATTTTTTTTTTTTTTTTTTTTTGAGAAAGCACCAACCCATTACATGATTATTAATAAAAGAGAACTACTACACATCCATAATATTTTCACAACATTTTTACAACAAATCTTAAGTGGCAAGTTATTACTAGTTCTAATTTGAATTCACAATTGAAATTATTTTTTTACCCATCAATAATAAACAATAACAACCTACCACACAGTATTTACTGTGAATGTGTATTATTTAAAAAAATAAATCACTTGACACATTAAGACCATTTACATGTACTTAGAGTCACATGACTTATATAATGAGTTATGTGACTTGTTTAAATAATACATGTTAAAAGTTTAATAAATTACCTCATAATAGATTGGAGAAGATTCCTACAAATCAGTTGTGAAGAAAAATTTGTCCAAAATTATAGACCCTTGAATGTTCAACTTCATGTGAAAAATAACTTCAAGCGAATCAGTGAATTACCAAAAAATTTATTATTTTTACGAATTTTTTGGTAACTCACTAATCGACCAAAGTACATCTCCAGTTTTCTTTCTTGAAACGAGTTACTTGTTTGAAGTTTGAACATTAAGCTTAACACCACGGTATATATAGCCCCTCAAAAAGAGCATCATTGAATTGTCCCTATAGATGCACCTAATTAATGATTTTTTTTTTTTGGGGGAGATCCTTATTAAATGCTTTTATTAATAAGAATCAACCTCCAAAAATATCCTACTAATAGTCATAAATGAATCTTAATTGCTTTTATTTTATAATAAATGAATCTTAATTGCTTTTTCATATAATAAATGATTCTTAATTGCTATATATCCTTTTCCTAAGCACTTTTATGAGCCACCTCTTAGGCTTTTCCCATAATTAAAATGATAAAAAATAATTCCTTTAAATTGATGATACATATTTGATAGATTTTACTACATAATCTTTACAGATTGATGGGTCAACAATGATTCTTATTATATTTTTTAAATTCACCAATCATATTGCTACATTAGTTTAAATCTTGTATAGTAAAGTTTGTAAAAGTTTTAACATTTTCCATACTTTTAATCACATAAAAAAATTGTAATAGTCTAATGTCAAATGTCGATTTAGATGATATGATGCTCATGTTTAAAATACTCATAGATAATTATGTGAATTATCATATAAAAATGTTAAAACAAATTGTTGCAATATTGCAAACCGGTTTTAACAACAAGAAAAAATCCTAATTAAAATACAACAAAAAAGAATTATTTGGTTGTCTCATTTAAGTTTGGAGATAAAAAATTTCCAATGTTTAATTTTTTTTTTTTTTTTCATAAAATTAGGGATGGTATTGAGGCGAGGCATGATCGAAGGATGAGGTCTTCATCCTTCCCTGCATAGTTTTGTCTTTGTCTCATCCTTACCCCGCCTTGCATGACAGGGCAAACAATCTTGCCTTGCCCCTGTAAAAATCTACTTTGTGTTAATCCATTTCACTTCACCCCAAAATTATTACAATTATTTTTATATATAACCTATTTAATTAATATAAATATACTTGAAATTATTGTTTAATTGATGACATCAAATTAAACTAATTTTTAGTAAGGATTGGATAATATTATCTAAAGTATTTAACAAGACAATATCACAACAAAAACAAAGAAAACATTTCTGAAAATTCTCTACTATAATCAATTTACCATTTTTAGGCATATTGATACTCTAAAATCAACATCCAAACCAAATATATTGAAATTCTTGAAAAGGTTTAGTGAAATTGNTTCCTTTAAATTGATGATACATATTTGATTGATTTTACTACATAATCTTTACAGATTGATGGGTCAACAATGATTCTTATTATATTTTTTAAATTCACCAATCATATTGCTACATTAGTTTTAAATCTTGTATAGTAAAGTTTGTAAAAGTTTTAACATTTTCCATACTTTTAATCACATAAAAAAATTGTAATAGTCTAATGTCAAATGATCGATTTAGATGATATGATGCTCATGTTTAAAATACTCATAGATAATTATGTGAATTATCATATAAAATATGTTAAAACAAATTGCTGCAATATTGCAAACCGGTTTTAACAACAAGAAAAAATCCTAATTAAAATACAACAAAAAAGAATTATTTGGTTGTCTCATTTAAGTTTGGAGATAAAAAATTTCCAATGTTTAATTTTTTTTTTTTTTTTCATAAAATTATGGATGGTATTGAGGCGAGGCATGATCGAAGGATGAGGTCTTCATCCTTTCCCTGCATAGTTTTGTCTTTGTCTCATCCTTACCCCGCCTTGCATGACAGGGCAAACAATCTTGCCTTGCCCCTGTAAAAATCTACTTTGTGTTAATCCATTTCACTTCACCCCAAAATTATTACAATTATTTTTATATATAACCTATTTAATTAATATAAATATACTTGAAATTATTGTTTAATTGATGACATCAAATTAAACTAATTTTTAGTAAGGATTGGATAATATTATCTAAAGTATTTAACAAGACAATATCACAACAAAAACAAAGATAACCATTTCTGAAAATTCTCTACTATAATCAATTTACCATTTTTAGGCATATTGATACTCTAAAATCAACATCCAAACCAAATATATTGAAATTCTTGAAAAGGTTTAGTGAAATTGTAGATAACCAGAACCCCATATCATCTCACCGCATTTAATAATAATAAAAAGAGTATAAACCTCCGTGCATATAATAATTTTTTGGGAGGATAAAATCATATGATCATTGTTGCAAAATCACAATAAATATTTTTTTGTGCAATTAGGGATAAAATCATGATTTTTTTAAGCACGTAGAAATTTTTGACTAATAAATTAATACAGGAATTATATATATATATATATATATATATTTGTTATACTATAAAACAATCATTGAATTTACATCAAAAAATTTTATACTTTTTCTTGTGAATATAAGTGGTGTTTTAGTGGTCGAGTAAGAGATATGAAGTTCAACCCAAATTTTAGTCTATGATCCAAGATCTATAGGTTTCTCTTGAAAATTTAATCAATTTCACCAATTTTAAGGAGATATTTGTATCTTTTTAATTAACAACCAAACATGAATTTTGTATTAACAAATAAAAATTTAAAACTTGTCAATACTTAAACCAATTTGATATTAAATTAAGAAATTCATTATGCAAAAACAAAATAATTAAAAAGAAACTAATACAATCAATTTCAATCCAAACAATCTTAACAATTATCCAATTTTAAAATATAGGGTTTAAAGAATTAGTTTTACTTACCTTTGTAATCTCTCTCTCTCTCTCTCTCTCTCTCTCTCTCTCTCTCTCTCTCTCTCTCTCTCTCTCTCTCTCTCTCTCTCTCTCTCTCTCTCTCTCTCTCTCTCTCTCTCTCTCTCTCTCTCTCTCTCTCTCTCTCTCTCTCTCTCTCTCTCTCTCTCTCTCTCTCAATAGAGAGCGTTGTTCGGCTTTATGATATAAGGGAGTTTTTAAATAATTGAAAAATTAAATGTTTTTAATATATATTTTATTATACACGTGTCACGCATGTTTAGGATTAAAAATACTAAAATCTTATTGGCAAAATTTCCCTCCAAACTAGGTTAGAGGAGATTCCTCCAACTCATCATGTAACAATTTGTAAGACCATTCACATGTATCAAACCACATGCTTGGCTTGTATTGGCCCATATTGACGTTTCAGCCAGTACAATAAAAAAATTAAAAATTTAAAAAAATTATTAAAAAATATTTTATTTAATCTAAGATATAGGTTAATGTACTTAAGCTAATATGTAGGCTTATAAAATATGTGAATTGTAAATTTTTTGTTGATAAACATAAAAATTCACGTAAATTCATACTTAGATAAATAATACAAATATATATATATATATATATATTTATTGGTAACTCAAAATGGTACACCAATATTAACCGATACTAAAATATTTTGTTCCTCTGACCAAATCGAAATAGCCTTTGGTACGAACTTGACTCCCTTAAGTATAGCACTTAGGTGTTGTTCCTTAGGTTTCCTAGTTAAAATTCAGCCATATAGCTTTTTTCTCATGGGATGGAAGTGTATTTTTATTTTCTAATTAAGTAGAGCCACATGACTGAATCTTAAAAATTAAACTTAAGGAATAATACATAAGTACTGTATCTAAGTTTTGCCCAAAAATATTACTACCCATTTAGCAACCATAGCTAGGCCTGTTTAGGCACCACCCGCCATCGTTGGAACCGCCCTTTGCCGCACTGAGCCGACCGCCACCGTCCTCCACTGCAGTTGTTCGGTGCTATGGTCAGCAGCTTTTTTTGAATACCAACCCAGTAGGTGCAGCTAGTGGTGGCTAGTTTTGCCCACCAATGAGAACCACACCGAACCGCCTATTTATATAGATATTTGTATATATGTTTACATGTTTCAGTGGGGAAGAGAACTCAAAGAAGGAGAGGAGACTAAGAGAGGTTACTAAATTTGAAGGAAGAAGAAGAAGAAGAAAGTGATGCATTAGGGACTTAGAGTTAAGTTAAAGATTTAAAAATAAATAAATAAACAAGAAAAAAACAAAACAAAACAAAAAAAATAGATATTAAAGCGATGTTGTTTTGGACTTAACACTAAATTTAATTTCAATTTCAAAATGACATCGTTTTATCCTAAGTTTTAATTTTGCTTTCTCATTTATATCAGACACACCCTCTCATTCTCTCTTTTCACATGCTCTCTCCCTCCTCATCCTCTATAGCTTGCTACTGCTTGCTGCCGCCGCCGTTAACCAAATGTCCACTTCTCCTCTCTCCATTTTGTCAAAGCAATTCCCTACAAATTTTCTAAAGATGGTTTTAATCTCATTACCTAGGGGCTAGGGCTATAGGCTACTATGCTTCTCCAATTTTGCTTGCTACCAAGTATGTGAATTTATTTGATGCTTAATGTCAGACTACTATGTTTTTCGTTTCTATACTTTCAAGAAAGATTGTGAATTTTGGTTTAAGATCTTTTTTTATGGTTATTAGAGAAATATTATGAATATGTTTGTTTCTTTGTTTTTTTAAAATGAAAATTTGGGTTGTTGGATGATTCTATTTAGGTTGTTTCATATGGTTTTTTTTTTTTTTTTTGAATACTTAGATTGCTTTTTTTAACCGAACTAACCACATTGAACCGGTATGGTGCACTGCACCTTGTGTAGACCTGTTCCCACCCCTCCACAAGTGAGGTGTAGTTAGGGATGAGGGGAAACTGCCCTTGTAGGTGCGGTGCAAAAAACTCCACCAAAACTAGCCGCATCGCACCGTGTATAGCCCTAATAGCCTCAAGGCCCTTAACTACATTTGTATATTTCATTTATTTTGTCTATAAATGTCTCTTTTAGCCACCACACATGTACACTTTTTATTATTGAAATTAAAGAACCAAAAGATCATACTTGTATTAATTATAGTTATGACCAAAGATATTGCACTAAATTATCTATACTATCTATGAGAGGATTCTCCTTTTTGAATAGACTTTTATGTGGTTTAGAAATACCCCTAAACCTTAGGTTCAATAGGGAAACAACTCGAGGACAACCCGGTAAAAATATATCTCCAACTCTACTTATAACGCCTACAAAATAAGACACTCTCCTACTAATTCGTGTCTTTAAAACAATCTTATCCAAATTTTTGTTTTTTTTTTTAGAGGAAAATTATGACACTAGACAAAGAAAAAAAAGCCTCATCGCATGTGCAAAGCATGTATGATGAGGCTAGTTGTGTCATACTAATATTGGCATACAAAATGTCTAATATATAACCGATTCTTTACCCTAAACACCAAACAAAGTACTGGATTCCAATTAGCTCAACTGATAAAATCTCGAATGGTTGGATAAGAGATCCAGGGTTTAATCCTCGCCTATACCAAAAACTAATTAGTGTCTTGGTCTGATGATAAAGAGCTATCATTAGGAGTAGACGTTATAGGTTGAAACTCTCTACAAAAACACCAAACAAAGTAGTATGATGGTCGAAAAGCATATCTACCTTGTGGATTATGGGTGTGGTTTGTGTTTAGTGGTTTGAAATGGTACCTTTTTTGTTTCCAAAATATATTTTTTAGAATTTGTTTTTTATGTATAACGTTTTATACAACTCTTTTTCAAAATGTTGAAAAATAAACCATATCAAACATGCAATATACCATTTTGAACATCTAGAATCCTTCAATAGTGAAAGGGCAGCTTATTAAGGGGAATGAGATGCCCAAAAACTATAAATTTTGATCCTCTTTGTCACTAGTCAAAGTGAGGCTCCATTACACTTCCATCACCCACAATAAACAACTATACACCCCCAACAAATAGACTTGGATTATAAAAGATTGAGTACATCATTGAGAGGGGAAAAAGTTTCTCTCCAAATTAGTTTAGAGAGAAACCTTTCAAACCGATCTTATATCTTTTTATTGGATGTGAATTTTGAAAATCTAACCGTTGGATTGCATGTTCTCTATGTTCTTAAAACGCATATCAAATTTCGTTCAAATTGGATGTTATTTACTATTCGATCAATAAACCTTTTTTTTTTAATGCATAATTTTATACCAGAAAAACTTGAAATTTGAATATATGATTGATGACATAACTATTTTGATTTTCTTAAAATTTTGCAAGTACAAAAGATATAATAAAAACATGCAAATCAATGGTTATATTTTCAAAATTCACATCTAATAAAAGAATATAGAGCACTTTGAAAAGTTTTTTTCTCCAAACACAACCTTTAACACTACAACATGATCCAAGCTCGACTATTTTCAACTTACAAATAATCTCCATAATCTATTTATTTCTAAATGATTATTCATATTCCTTGACTTTTTAGACCTTCCGGACTTATTAATTAAGGCTTTTGTTAACGGGGGGGTACCCTTAGCCGCTAGTTAATATTGCATTAAATATTCTAAAAGATGCTTTTTATGAGATCAAGGAAAATGAACGCGAGATAAAAATAAATGGTAAGTGAACATTGTGTCATATAAACGTTGAAAAGTGATAGCAACGTGCTGCATAAAATGAAATATTTTAGTATATTTAATGCAACCTAAATAAGAAGCTTGTTTGGCCTTTAAAAAAATGCAACCAAAATAAGTAAGTTTTATGATACGTTGTATTATAGGTGAAAAGTATATTTAATGCAACCTAAACAAGTTCAATGAAACGTTGTAACTTTTCGGTACATTGTATGACTGTATGTGCTAACAACTAGTTTATTCAACCAACCAGACTCACCTAGTGGATAAATCAGGAAAACAGAAACAAAAACAGCAATTGGAGCAGAGAATGCGATTGCATTATACGGTCGCAATTGAATAGATTAAGCAAGTTCAAATTTATAACATGCACAATGAATGATCTAGTTTGTTGCATCCTAGGGATGATACACAAATAAAATCAATGTATCCCTAATCTTACCAAAGGGCTACGTAATTGTTAAAAGAGAATGTCATAATTTATGCTTTGATCTCTATCACCTAGTTCTTTGCAAACTATTCAGTAAATTGATAATTAATATTTATAATAATTTGAGATATAATGTCTTATATTTTAACTATCAAATGATATCTTTATTTCCTACGAACATTGGTTGATGGATAACGTAAGAATTTTTTTTTTTGGGTGTATTTCACAACTCGCCACGTGACAAGTTATGGTAAAAGTTGTGAGATTTCATGTGTTTCTAGCATTACTAAAAAAAAAAAAAAAATTCCTTAGGGCTCGTTATCCTTACTGTTCTCTTTGCCGGGCCCCCTCCCATTGCTCTAGCCATGAGCTATGGCAGCTCTAGCTCGCAACCACAGGGGCTCGCCCTGCGAGGCTAGAGTGGGCTCAACGGTCAGGTTAGCCTCCATTCGAATTACGTTAGGAGGTCTTTCGCTTTTGCCAGATCTAGAGAAGAAAGATACTATGAGTCCTCCGTCCCAAATTCCATCGCCGCGGCCATCTAGTTCACCGGTACCACCAAAAAGTCTCATGCTTACGTTACTCTTACGGATGGTTTTATTATCTTGGACCACGAAGACCCCAGTTGTGCTTCTGGTTTCCATTCCCATCATCATATTGATGAAAAATCTCCTCGTGCTCTGCCATAAGAACTTGGAGTCCGTATCATGGTGAAGGTAAGGTAACGCTGTGATTCTTGCTCAAAAAACAAACCGAACACGTTCGAGTTATTGGCTCGTCCAACCCGGCAGCATTCATGAGTCGCTCGTTCAACTGTCCCTTGGAGACACAGTCGAGAAGTACCATGCATGGTTGCCCCTCGTTCTTTCTTTCCTTTGGTCCCACCCAGCAAGATACAGCTCAGCCAAAAAACGTGAGCGCCCTTGCGCGAGCCAGCCTTATTTTAAAAGTAAAGCTTTGGCTCCAGACTAAAGAAATGGATCAAAAAAAGGGGGGACTTCCGCAACGGGCTATGCCACCCAAACCAACTGAGGGAAGTCGCATCCGTCCCATCGCAAGCACCTACAATGTCATGATCACATTGGTTTACCCTTTTTCTTTGGTAGTTCAACGGACAATCGCCCCTCCAACAAGGAAATGTATAAATATGGAAACTTCCCTGCCATTTGGATCGAGGAATTTATGGAGGAAATTGGGTTTTAAATTTCTAGAAACTAGACGATTATATAGCCAAAGGGAATATGCCGCCCTAAAATCATCCCAAGCGCTGCTAATGTGGCTACTAAGCTATTTCTTTGGAAAGCTCCTACTAAGATGGGAAATTCCCTGATAAAGCTGCTAGTACCAGGTGAACTCATATTGGCCAAAGTGGAAGAGAAGGAAATGGTAGAGAGATTTAGCATGGTGCTCACTAAACCTCCGTAATATCTAACAAGTTGAGTCTTATGTCAGTCACAACACATAGAAAAAGGGCTGAAGGAACCAGTCCATGACTTAACATTGGTGGAATGCTACCTCCAATTCCCTGTATGTTCGATAGAGCCAAAGATTCCCCCCACTGATCGGAGTACGCCGATTACCCCTTGAACCGTAAAAGATAGTTACCACCTATCATACGGCTTTTTAACTTCACTTCTTTTTTTGGTCATTCCATTCTGTCAATCGATGGTAGTATAAGAGATGGCTTTCTTTAAAGCCTTGTGACTCCCATCCCATCAAGTCAAGAACCAAAGACTGAAACTAGCCTAGCCCCGGTTAGGCAGAGATCAAGGGATGCGCAGAGCTCAGTCCTTTTTGTTAAGGTTTAGGAATCTTACATCCCTTATTTATGAGTCGAGAAAGATTTCCATTGCTGGCGAACTTGAAGCAGAAAGCTAAATTCAAAGAGAGGGAAAACCCTCAATAGAAGGAGTGAGACTATACCCTTATCCATGAAAAACCGGTTCAGAGGGAAGCATCCACCCCTTTCTTCAACATAGGGGATATTGAACCCTAGATTTCCCTATTGACTTTCCCATTGCTTCTTACCAGGAAAAGGCATACCAAAGATTTTGGGAAAGACACATTGAAATGGAAGTTCGAGGAGTAGGCGCCTGTTAAAGCTAGTCATCATTAGCTCTTTGTCTTTCTAGCTGCTTTCCTTGCTTCACCATACTGGTAAATGGACTTACTGACTAAGTAACTTAAGGTTTGGAACCCTTGCTAGCTGCTTTTGTGGAAAGAAAAATCCCCCTTACTTTGTTAACTTACGAAAGGAGAGCACCTTTAGTACGCCTCCTTTTTGTTCACGCAAGCTGTCTAAGGGAGTGTATCGAGGAGACCGAGAGACATGTCTTTCTTTATGGCATAACCCGAAAAGAGTTGTCTTAGTCTTTCTCCTTCGGTCAGTTACTAGTACGTCTTATTCAAACAATTTAGTGGTCACCTTCGGCTTATATAAAAATGGCCATAGGTTCCTTAAGGTGAGTGCAAGAAAGACCTGCCCAATGGGGCACGAGTGGAACGGTCCTCATTAGTAGCTATAGGTTGTCATCAAGCCTAGCCGAAAGCTGAGAAAAAATTGGCTACCTTCATTTCCTTTCTAAAGGTGCAGTAAGGGGCAGGTGAGCGCAGAGAAAGGCACCCTCGATTAGGTGCCCAAGCGAAAGGCTGTTAAGAGCTACCAAAGGAACAAGCCAAGCCTAGCCACTTTGCGATCTGGGCGCCATTATAGGCACCTAGGTTCAGGAGCCCTTATTGAAAACGGTTGCACATTAGCGCCCCTTACTGCAATCAAACTCAAGGAAAGCCTTTTGACAACCTTACTAATAGAAAGGGGAAAGATGCGCTTAATCTGTTGCTTGTTGTTCCAGCTTAGGAGTAGGGGCTCAACGAGCCTTTTCCGCAAGCTGTTATGCTAGTTGTAGCGCGCTAGCGCTTTACTAATATAATATCAAGTAAAGGGGACTTTCTCATGATCTTACGAACCTACAACTCTCTTTACTGAGTGAGACTCTACCCAGATCTAAATAATTCGCCAAAAAGCCTTCTTCTAACTAAGAGAGTCAGCAAGCTACCGGAAGCGAAGCTTTTGTTGGCTCCCCCTTTGAATTTCCAATTCCTCTTTTTCGTTCTACTTAGGTGGAGTAATCCGAACTCTCAACAGAATATAAAAAAGGTTTTTATTCCTGTGTAGACACCTCAACGAACTCATGTGGACACTCCTTAGCCTGAGGACAATCTCTCAAATACACATGGGGAGGATTTAACCTAGCTATCCTTGAGGTAAAACAGATCCACTATGAAAGAATTGAAGTTTACACAATAACGCCTTAGACCACTTACATCATATTGCTACCTCGAGTAAGAAACTTACTTCCATGACCAGATGACAGCTCCAAGTCCACGAACTACTTTCTCAGATCCACAGCAAGTACAAGCACTTTCGCTTATGTATCTTTTAGCTCTTAATGCAGCAACTGAATGATCACTAAGCTCTTGACATAATCTTGATTCTTGATAACCCTAAGTATATGTGAAGGCAAACATCTCTAGATCTCACAAGAGATTCACATACACAGTATAAACAACAACTGCAATAACTAAAAACATGGCTAGGATTTTTCCTTTTATACCCAGGGCAAAATATAAAACCCTACACACCAAATGGGTTTAGGCTAAGTTGGAAAATTCTGCAAAAGAAAAAAAAAAAAAATCTGCGCGAGCTTCGATCGATCAAGTCTAATTTTTGATCAAGCGAACCAGGTAGATTTACACAGTAAATCCTATGGTATATTCGATTCTAACTTTACACATAAACCTACTTTGAGCAAGTCTAACCAAGACTAAATGTTTTGATCATGGTTTGCCAACATTATAAAATGAAGTTCTAATACATTTAAACCTAAAGTTTTAGAACCCAACAAACTCCCCCTTTGGCAATCCGTGACAAAATACAAACTGGATAAAATGCTCAAAGTTACAAAAATAGCCCATTACAAAACATTGCCCAACAAAAACAAATTCAACCTAACTACTATCTATCAGTTACAAGTGTAGTTAGCAGCACGACTGAATCAACCTGTATATTCCTGTAACACTTAACAAACACATAAACACATGTGAAAATACAAGTAAAACAAAATAAATTCTTGATTTCACATAACATAAACTACAAGACATATATCATGAATAACCTCATAAATATAAATCAATAATCAATGTAGCACACTGTGAAACAAGAAACAGAAATAAACACATCACAATATCTCCCCTATCATAGACAACTCAAATAAAACAAAACACATCATGAGCCAAAAAAATATAAATACATGATGAAGCACCTAGATACAATCTAAAGCTCCACAGCTCAAAACAACAAAAATCTTCCCCTAATCAAAAATCTCCTATCCATATGTACTCCCCCTTTTTGTGATGAATTGCCAAAGGACAATCATTCATCATCAAAAGGAGGTGGTGGATCATCTAAAACTCGACAAAACTACTTTCAAAGCTTGAAGCTCGGTAAGCACGTCCACCAACAGCTGACCATGAGTCGCCTGAATGGTCATGACAGTGTTCAAATCACGATGAATGCTAGCAACATCTGAAGCAGAAGGTGGAGGAGGAGCAACAGCGGTCAGATCAACATAAGCATTTGCAGCTAGATCACTTAAAGTAGAAGGAGGAGGAGGAGAAGGTGCACCAGAAAAGGAAGAATTAACTCTAGGGCGTTTAGAGCTAGCTCGCATCTGAGTAACCCTCTACCTAAGAAAGGTGGCACCTGAAGGAGCTATGATATGAATGGGCTCAAATGTCAGAAACTACGCTAATCCTAAATGTAACAAAATCCTATGAATGAAAACAGGAAAGAAAGAGCATGAGTAGTAGAACTACTCCTATGAACCTTAATCAAAGAACGAATGAAAAGATGAGGAAAGCTCATAGGAGCATCTGTGACAAGGGCACACAAAAATGCACATCTCTCTAAAGGAATAGTGTGCATGTGAAAGATAGGCCAAATGGAATGGCAAGAAATTTAGGAAAAGAGATAATGAATCTCGGTCAACTCATGAGAGGTGATCCGAGGATTAGAACCCTACTAGATAGAAGTACTAGTAATAAATAATATAATGTTATTTAGGGGAGGAAATTCATCCTAAGGATAAACAGAATGCTGGACTAGTGGCACCCCAAGAGCATTAGCCACTACGGAAGGAGTAATGGTGTACTCTTCACCCCATAGCCAACTCTTCACCTAAGTGTTGGAATCATAGGAGTGGACCGAGAGGTTCGAGTAAAACTCTCTGATCAAGGCAGCCGAAGGGGGATGTGAAATTTCTAACAAAGGAAGCAACCCCTATGCTCAAAGTTTCTCTGAATCTCACCATCTAACTCATCTAAAACGACCATTCTCTCAGCCCATACATTCCTATGAATGATCAACTTCTTATAAGTTTCCTGGTTTTTCTCACTAAGGAACCTCTCACTATTAAAGGAAGGAGAAGTAGTAGATGTGGAGGTCCTATAAGCTCTAGTCTTCCTAACCATAATGCTAAAGACCAGAAAGGAAAGACAGAAAAGACAAAAGAATACAAGAAAAACCCAATGGCAGACTGCAAGTTAGAACAGAAATAATATAGAAAATCACAATCTATATGATGCATGAGCAATATCAACACATGATGCATTCTCTAATGTAGTGAGAATAAGTTCAATTGCACTTTAAAATCACAAAATTGGCTTGAGCATAGAGTTTATATAAAAAATCCAAATTTTGAAAACCTATTTTCACAAATCTCAACAAATTGATCAATTGATCATTACACAAGTTAGATAATAGATTAAAATGACTAAATCAATCAATCAAACAAGTCTATTTCATCAATTAATGCTCAATTGAACAAAAACCCCAATTTGGGTAGTTTCAAGCCCTAGAAAATTAAAATTTTCCCAATTCAACTAATCGATCAAATTAAACCACAAAGATCAATTTTATATCATCCCACAACAAAAACTCAATGATCAATTTCGAAAGAAATNGACTAAAGAAATGGATCAAAAAAAGAGTTTTGACTTCTTTAGCAAAGCTCACGAATCAAAAGAGGGGCATTTGTAGACACTGTATTTTGTACCCCTTACAACTCGAGCCCCCGTTCTCCAATGATGCTCAAACTCTAAAGCCCAAGGCCAGTTTAGAGCCCAATCAAATATTAAGTTGACTTGAGGAGTGTTAAAATGGAAAATATAACCTTTTGAATGAGCAAAAATCTATTTTTAGAAATAAAATGACCAAAGTAGCCCTCGGTTTGCGTGCGTGGGTCACGACTTGTGTACACGAGTTAAAGCATGCGTACGTAGATACATCCCTGCATACGCAATTAAGGTTTTAGAAGCATAAGAAAGACAAGTTTTTTGCAATAATTGCTGAAGTTGGAACAAATCCCGCATCGTCTAGGAGCCGTTCCAAACCCCATTTTTTCCACTATAAAAAGCCTTACATAGTACATTTTTAAAACACACAGAAATCCCATAAGCAAAACCTAAGATTCACTAGAAAGTAGTGAATCAAAAGGGAGTTTTTTCACTAAACACCCCCAATTCTCTTTTTTATTTGATTAGGACCTTTCTTGGTCCCAATCCTTTGAGTTAAAGATTACAAATCACCATTTCATTGAATTGTGATAGATTTGACTGAAGGGAACGATCAAAAATCTAGCCTAGGGGCTTTTGCTTTAAGGTATGCTTTAAAAACTTTTCTTTTTATTTTATGCCTTAATCTTTGATTTAATATGCTTCTTTTATTTAGTTTATGTTTGCACATGTTTGTTTAGGCTAGTTTTAGGTTTTCTTCATATCTTTAAGCATGATAGATTGCTAGATTTTATGTTTTGGCTTCTGCTATGTTTCTATGTTGATTAGGGCTTCTAGGTAAGGATTTGTTTACGCATGATCTAGCCTGCGCACGTAGGCTAAACTCATGCATACACAGACCTGTTATAGCATGCATGATGCGGTTACCTAAAAAATCATAATTCTTTGTTTGTTCTATTTTGCCTTCATGTGTTTGTTTAAATAAGCCTATTTTCCACATGTTCCGAGCCCGATGACTGTTTGTTTTCCTTTTAACATGTTTGTTGTTATCACATGCTTAGATTAGGGTTTAGGCTAGGGTTTTCTTAGTTTTAATGCTATGCCATTCATTCACATGTTCATGCATTGAAGCCATAGGTGCTGTGTTGCTGAGGGGTAAGTAAAGGGTAAGTCATGCATTAACAACGTTCATGCATTTGTGTTAGGGTTTTTAGATGTATGATTAGGGTTTCTAATATGTTAATGTTTTGTCTTTGAAGTGTTTTGTTTGTTGGTATGCTTGCTGCCGTGTTTAAGTTACTGTTTTGTTTAAGATGAATGCTAGGGTTTTCCTTTATATGTTTGGCTCCCTTTTATTTGGATAGATGGATAAGTTTGTGTTTAGGGTTAAGGATGCCATGTTGTTTGCTAGATGCATGTTAGTGTGTGTGTGAGTCTAGAATACAAGTATTTAAATGGTTTTTAATAAGGTTAAGATATAAGACATAATGATGGGAGGCCAACCTTAAGGTTGCGTGATCTTGGGTGCCTAACACTTTCCCAAGAGCATACATAAACTTTGAACCCAAATTCTAGTAGTAAGATCAAAAGGTTCTTCATCGAAAGAACACAATATTCATATTTCCTAGACCATATAACTAGGTGGTGACTGCATTTTAATTTCCCTTCCCTTGCACCCACAGGTATAGACACCTGTATCATATCATATCCAATGCACTAACGCATTAGACCTAAGCCGAATCTACTTTGATATAGAGAGATGTGGTATGCAAGGTTACACAAAATATAATAAATTGTTGTGCTTGAAAAACTTGGGATTTGAAGCTTTAAAGAAGGAAAAAAAAAAAAGAAAGGGGGGGAAAAAAGACTTGGATTTGCAAAGTTGAGTAATTTTATATGGGTTCTGTTAATGTATGCCAGATATACATTCATAATCAATTTTAGAAAACTTTTTATGTAAAATTGAAAAAGCTAGTCACTTTTTTTATTTTCCCATAAAAAAATTTCTAAAATAGTTTATTAATGTACACCCTAAGGACATAGGTTAGTAAAACCCAATTTTATATAGAGAAATATTAATGGATGTACTAAGGGCATTTGTTAGTGATATATTTTAAGAAATGTTTTATGGGAAAAGGAAAAAAAACTTAATGTTTTAATAACTTTTTTTATTTCCATAAAGGTAGTATCAAAACATTCTTAAAATGGTTTATTAACAATTGTGATTGTAGACCCCGTTAACAGTAACTTTTTATATAGGGTTATGTGAACGGGTACTCTTAGGACAATTGTTAGTAAACCATATTACCCTAAGGATACCCGTTAATATAATCTTATATAAATAAATAAATAAAGTCTTGTTAATTTTTTTTTAGAGATTTTCAACCTATAGCATTCGCTCCTGATAATAGATCTTTATCATCAGACCAAGACACCAATCAGTTTTTGGTGTAGGCGGGGATTGAACCCCAGATCTCTTATACAACTATCAGAGACTTTACCAGTTGAGCTAACTGGAACCTACAAAAAGTCTTGTTAATGAGTGTTCGCAATTGTTAACAAACCATTTTAGAAAAATTTTGACATCACTTTTATGAAAAATATAAAAATTGGTCGAAAGAATTAACTACTATATTATTTTTCTGTAAAACATTTCTAAAAATAATTTCATCAGTTAACATTCCCATTTTATATAAATAATTCAATAGATACCCTTTAACCCAAAAATAATAAATAAATAAATAAACAAAAATGTTGAAGTAGTGTAATTAAAGCCTTTAAACCCTCAAAAACAAAAAGAGAGGCTAAAACCCTAAACAAAGGAGCAGAGCAGCGATGAACATTTACATGAAGCAAACTCTATTACTGATGAGAAGCAGTGCTACTACTTTCTACGCCAACAAGCCCAATCATTTTCCCATCTCACTCGTTGCCTCGACTCTGTCACGACTCAGGCTCTACTCGTCAAATGGAAATGGATCCAATTTGACCCATACCCAAAAACCCAATTCCTCCGTTGATGAAGAAGACATCAGTAATCCAGGTTCAAAAAGTCTTGTTAATGAGTGTTCGCAATTGTTAACAAACCATTTTAGAAAAATTTTGACATCACTTTTATGAAAAATATAAAAATTGGTCGAAAGAATTAACTACTATATTATTTTTCTGTAAAACATTTCTAAAAATAATTTCATCAGTTAACATTCCCATTTTATATAAATAATTCAATAGATACCCTTTAACCCAAAAATAATAAATAAATAAATAAACAAAAATGTTGAAGTAGTGTAATTAAAGCCTTTAAACCCTCAAAAACAAAAAGAGAGGCTAAAACCCTAAACAAAGGAGCAGAGCAGCGATGAACATTTACATGAAGCAAACTCTATTACTGATGAGAAGCAGTGCTACTACTTTCTACGCCAACAAGCCCAATCATTTTCCCATCTCACTCGTTGCCTCGACTCTGTCACGACTCAGGCTCTACTCGTCAAATGGAAATGGATCCAATTTGACCCATACCCAAAAACCCAATTCCTCCGTTGATGAAGAAGACATCAGTAATCCAGGTAATCTTCCAAATCATAATATTCAATTTTTAAAATTTTCAACTTACCCTCTGTTTGGTTAGTGGGAAACCTCGCCACGAAAATGAGGGAAAATTCAGTCTCTGAATACTGAAATTATTTCATACATGTTGTGTTAGTGATTGAGATTAGTAGATTAGTTAGACACTTGAGTTGCTATCTGGGTTTTTTGTTGTTAGAAATTTTAATTTGTTTAGAAGGAAACTTATTCTGCTATTTTTTAGCAGTTTATTCTTTGAATTTTTGGGGTTAAAATCTCTCTTTTTTTTTTAATAATAAATTTTGTGAGTTAAAGAAATTCAAGGCCTAAACTATTTGCAATTTACTCTGGATTTTTTTTTTTGGGATTCTCAAGTTGTTTGACTAGGCAGGATTGAGAATTATGAATTATAATTATTTTAGAGTAGGGAAAATCTGAATGTTTTCAATTTTGGGTTTTCTTAATTCTCATTATTTTCAGTATAATATTTAAGATTTTAGTTTGGTTTTTTTTTTTTTTGGTTAAAGCATGAATTTGTTTAAATATAGGGGTTTATGGGTTTTATTATCTGCATTATGATAGTTACCTATTATGAATAATCTTATTTGTTTTTGCATTCATTTAGAATGTCTTATTTGTTGGTCTCTGTAATTAAAATTTAATAAAATTCGAATGGTCTGGTTGCAGAGCTGAAAAAGCTCATAGATAAATTCTATGCAGGCGATGCAGAGGCAATACCATCGATCTTTGAAGCGATTTTGAAGAGGAAATTGGCAGGTAAGTATGAGGAGGCTGACAAGGAGTTGATGGAAGAAATTGTTGGGAAGACACATGAGTCTTCCGATGATATTGATGATGAGGAGTTGTCCGATGAGGAGTTTGAGTCTGATTTGGATGAATTGAGTGAAACTGATGAATATATTGATGAATTGCATAATGCAAAGGAGATTGCCATGAAGAGAATGGCAAGGGATGAGTAATGTGAACACTCTACAGTTTTGTTGATTTTTAATCCCAAGCATGCTTGATGCTTGTATCATGTTGGAGAATTCAATACGGGCAAGTTGGATTATTAATTGCACTTGTTTGTCTGACCAATCTAAGTTATAAAATGTATGTGGCTGTGAAAATTTTCTTTCTGCATTTCCTATTTCCAAGTATCAAAACTGTTATATCAACCGGACTCAAAAAGCTGTATTAGTGAAAACAGAGCCACAGCAACTAATTTATCTTATTTATTTTTTGGATAGAAACACCAATTTACAACTTGTACCAACAACTACAACCCAGACTCTAACAGTAACAATTTAAACCAGCTGCTACAACCTTGGTCTAGATACAAGAGTACAACACTGAGCTGAAACAAAGTCAAAATCAAAACTAATTAGAGAATTGCATTAATACTCATCCCTCAAGAACCCCCAGTTAGTACACAAATCTTTGTGGAGGATAGTGTTTCCTGCCAGGGCAACCTTTTCCGCCTTCGCTTTGACTTCCCAACCATTACTCTTCACTATTTGCTCCTCAGTGAGTACTTCCTCTTCATAGTTTGTGTTTTTCATTTGAATCCAAATGTGTTAAGCTGAAACCTACCAAGCCACTTTACATAAAATAGCTTTAAAGCCCTTTCCTTTCAGATTGATGATTTTCCATTGAACTAATTTTTCCCAAACCACAGGGTCAGTAATTAAACATGACCCCATTACATGCCAAATACGCATTCAAAGTATATCTACAGAACTGCTGCTATGGTGTGCCATTTTACTGTGGTCTAGCCTTGAAAGAAAAGGAAGAAACTAGTCGTGAAGATCTAGCATTTATATTTGCTTCAACTAAAAGATGTGCAAGCTGTTGTTCCTGTTTGATGTCCTTAATGCTAGTTTTGATTAATAATAATATTAGGTTAGGGGATTAGAGATAATCATTGATGAGTATCCATATTAGCAAAATAAATTGGAACTAGAATAAAAATTAGTCAATAATCAATCAACTAGTGCAATAAATAAGAGATCAAACACAAAGTTAGTGAAGCAAGGGTCGGACTTTATAGGGTTTTAGATGTTAGGGTCCGTTTGGATACAACTGAAAACTAAAAACTGAAAACACTGTAGCAAAATAAATTTTATATGTGTGAATGGTACTGTGCGGGCCATTTTTAGTGAAAAAGTTGCTGAAAAATAAGATTTGTAAGTCCCGTGAACAGTACACAGGACCCATTGATGTGCTGAAAAGTGGCTGAAAAGTCAAATATTATGGCTACTGTGTCATGAACAGTGCATGAATAGTAGCTGTAACAGTGAATTTGTCTCCTAAAACGCGTGCCAAAAAAAAAAAAGAGTAAAACGTTGGAAACACAGACGTGGGTAGAAATAATTTCTACCCAAACGCACACTTAGTCCAACATATATCTTGTGGGTGGGTGAATTAGGGACATAATGGAATTGTAGTAGGGAATTCTACTCTATCGTGATGATCGGCATAAACAATGCCAATTGAGAGTGACTAGAATTTGAGGGACATAATAGAACCATAGTAAGAAATTCTACTTTAATCAAACCATAATGATCCTCTTAAAGAACTTAGAAGGTAGTGGCCAGTTGGATTTGTTTTTTACAAAATAACACCATTTTGCTAACAATTTCGTTAGTTAGTAATGTTTCCAAACTATTTAGGAAACTAGTATCTCGAGTCTCTTAAACTCGAGTTCACTAAGACTCAAGTTCCATGTGCTGGCAGAGTGAGGTGGAAAATTATCCATGTGGAACTCGAGTCTTTAAGACTTAAGTTCCCTAAACAACAAATCACCTAAAGAATGAAGCAACCCAACAACCTAGAAGCAACAAAAACAAAAATAACAGTGCAACAAAACAACAAACCTAGAGAAGCAACAACAAAGCAACCCCCACGGTTCAAACTGAACCCAAGCAGTGAAGGCTCTAGGCAAGGGAAATTGGCTCGGATTGAACTTCCATTCCCTCTGCCCTCTGAACTTCCATGGCCGAGCCTCCTTAGCTCTTCCTCCAACCATCATCACTACCATCGACGATGGTCTAATCTCAAGTTCATCTCTCTAAACCCGAACCAAAACCCTCTTCTCTTAAGCTAACTCTCTTGATCTAATGGCAAACCCAGCCACCACCATCATAAGGTTGACTTCTCCACCTTGGATTTCATTTTCTCTCTCTCTCTCTCTCTAAACCAGATTTGTAGGAACTCGAGCAATTGGGTTTTGGGTATTTTCTTGAATCTTTAATTTGGGTCTTAAGAAAGAAAAAAGAAGAAAGAACAAGAACTCGGTGCAGGAACTAGAATTCGAGTCTTTAAAACTTGAGTTCCATGTGGATTTTAATCCACCTCAGCTCTGCTAGCATATGGAACTTGAGCTACTATAGTAAACTCAAGTCTAAAAGACTCGAAATGCTAGTTTCCTAAATAGTTTGGAAACGATTCTAACTAACGAATTGTTAGCAAAATTGTGTTATTTTGCAAAAAAATCCTAGCCAAGGAGGCTTTGTTGGTTAAGTAAAAAATACTAGTGAAAACGATAAAAAAGTCTATATAGTTTCTTAGGATTTTACTAACAAGGCTCATCCTATCGCGAACATGAGTTTATAACTCTATATGGCTGATTTTATGATATAGATTTATCTTGTGATTTTAAACATGTAGAATCATGAATACATAGCTTCTAAGTTTCGATTTATATGAAATTTCTATTTTTTTTTCTATTTTTTTTTTATACCTTGTAGCTAGAGAAAATGTTGATATATATATATATATATATATTGTTGATAATTTTAAAACCAAAACCCCATTTCTGAAACCCCTTTCCTGAAACAAAAAGCTTAAACCCTAAACCCACACAATGAAGCGCACTCTGCTTCGAAATGTCACTCTCTACACTCGCAATCTTCTTCACTCCCCTCCCATTCAAAACAATCCAATTCCAAGTCCTTCCTCACTCGCCGCCTCGACTCGGCCCCGACTCAGACTCAGGTTCTACTCCTCCGAGAACGACTCTTCCACTGAAAACCCTAGCTCTGCTCCAGATCCAGAGACCAGCTTGGCACAACCCCAGAAGAAAGATGTCTCCATTGACGTCGAGGACGTCAGTAACAAAGGTAAACAGCATGGCTACATATTACTCTGTTTGGTTGCCCAGAAAGTTGGAGCAACAAAATTCATAAATTTCAAGTTATTAGTTGATTTTGTTGTTGTTGTTTATTATTTCATTTTCGTGGTCTTTCAATGGTTTCTAGCAAAAATGACATGGTTAAGTATGTTAAAAAAGGGAAATTGTTTATCATTTGCAATTCAATTTAAATTTGGTATAAAAATTCTATTTCTTTTTGGGGTTTCTGGATATTGCCAAAACAATATGGACCTGTCTATTGGTTGTTGCCTTTCGAAGCTTGAATTGTTTGATATGTTTTTTAACAAAAAAAAAAATGTGTAAATTTTCTGTCCTCAGAGCTGAAAGCGCGGATAGAGAAGTACTTTAAAGGTGATGAGGAGGCACTCCCGTCGATCCTTGAAGCGATTCTGCAGAGGAAGTTGACTGGGAAGCATGAGGAGACAGATGATGAGTTGGTAGATGAGTTTCAGATGGAGCCATTGGATGATGTTAAGGACAAAGAATTCGAATCGGATTTTGAGGAAATGCACGAGACAGATGAGGAGATTGATGATTTGTATGATGTGAAGCCTATAGTCATGAAGAGAATGGTTAAGGATGAGTTCTTTAACATGGATGACCAGAAGTGGGATGGTCTTGTTAAGGATGCCATTGATCATAAGATCATGAAAGACACAAAGGAGTGCGAGGAGATTTTAGAGGATATGCTTAAATGGGACAACCTTCTCCCAGGTATACCCTTCTGCTTTAATTTGCTTTCTTTTATTTTAAATTTATATGTTTACTTTTTACTAGACATTATGTTTAGTACCATGTTAAAATGTCTCTTTATGTGACAATTGGTTCATCGTATTCACCACTGTAATAATTTTCTCATTTTAGTTTCTGAATCATAGTATATTGTCCTTGTTGTCCTCCATGGATTGGCATTTTGGATCGCAACAGTTTTCAGATGTTTATTGTCTTACATTGTTGCTTGGAATGTTTTGTTTCTCTACTTCAAAATTGATTTCCTGCACTGACATTTGCAAATGCTTATAACACTTCCATTTTGATATTTTAATATGATCCTGAACATGTAGGCTGGGTGATTCAAATCATAGCCGTAAAAAATTTAGTTGATTGCCAATGCTAGTATTGGTTAAAGAATCCCTATTTTCAAGAGGCAAATAGATGCACTGCCTGTTTTTTCTCAGTTACTATGTGTAGTTTCCTTAGAACATCTAAAGACTCAACCTTTGAGTTGAAGTACAAATTCCAATGTCAAAATAAAATCAATTACTCATTTTTAAAGCTATTAATTCACTTTTGATGCATTTTTAAATTTACAAACCATGTCTACTGCAATGTGAAGCGGCCTTGGGATTGTACAAGGTCAGAAAAGATTTGAAGGTGACGTCTTTGGAGGCAATGCTGTTGTTTTTGGCCTAAATCAGTGTGAATGTCATGGCTCTCCCAATAGATAATTTATCACATGATGGTTGGATTTGTTTTGTTCTTGTGTTAATTTTTTTTATAGGTAAGTTACATAAGCACCCTGTGATTCTTGACCCGGATTTGTTATATGTGAAGTGACAAGTTGAGACTAGATGAGAGCGGTTTGCCTGTATTCCTCAGATTGAATTTATTGACACTTCATTAAGTATATGCATGGAGATTTAAAAATCATTTTTGGCCAGCTTAACACCACATATTTATCTTTTTTATTTCTTTATTATATTTTATTTTTTGGCTGCTGTTGTTGCTATTTGTCTATTGTAAGTGGATTCTGATGAATGTATAGAAATATGTGTGCAAAATTGTGCAGACAATTTTATATTGATTTAGACAGAGATTCATGGTAATAGAAATGAGTCAAATGACATGCAAGACATTTATATATTTTACCAGATTTTCATATACGCTTTTGTGTTGCCCCTGTTCTACATTCTGCTTGCTTAGAGCCTAGTATGGTGCGATTATATATTTGATTGTTAACCGCTAGGATAATTTTGTTCACAAGTATATATTCTTTTTTTAATGATGTGGAATCTCACTAAGGCAGGGTCCTTTGGAACCACCCCCTGGGGTGTAAACCATGGATACACAACCCCCCACCTGCCAGAACCATGTATTAGGTAATTTAGGGGAACTCCTAGTGGGGATTGAACCCAGGATATCTAGGTGGGTCTACAACTCATCCCAAGCCTCCAATTGTCAGTATACATATAATGGGAAAGTGAAACAAATTAAATGCTTGAATTATCGTGATGTGGAGTCATATTGGAATTATATTAGGCATGGAGGATAACTGCAGTGACTTATTTGTAATGAAAATTCTTGGTTGAAAAGGCTATTAGTGGATGAGAGGTAGGATGTAGAATATAGATTCATAATTAATTTCTGTTACTATTGCCCTGGGTTTTGGCTTAGTTTGAATTGGGATTTGGGATGGAATGGGGTAGTCTTAGGTTCTGATCTGTTCACTAAAAAAAAATGAAGGCCCGATGGACATAAAGGAGAATATCATGAGGAATTGTTATTACATATTTAGAAAAGCAAGGTAATTGGAAAAACTTTGTTGCAGTTAGGCTTGCCTCTGCAGTCAGTAGTGCATTTGGTCCCTTTCTTTATTTGCATGGAATGAGCGCTTTCTTGATTTAATTATTCACTATAAAGCGTGTTTTGATATGAACCAGCATGTTCTTATATGGACCACTTCACCACCTGTAAATAAACTCTGGGTGTGTAATTTGCAACAGGAATTTTAGAACATTTGAGCTACTAATTTTTTTTTTTTTTTTTTTTTGATAGGAGCTACTAATGGTTCAATGTCTGAAGATGTAATAAAGTTCCATAACTGATAGGAAGAATATGAAATTTTCAATTGTAACAGTTGTCCATATTTTGTTGGGCATATAGGATTGTTTTTGACAGCATGAATTCTGGAAGTTTTGAGGAAATCTCTGTATACACTCTCACACACACACGCACGCGCGCACAGTTTTAAAGGGATGCCTTTCTTCCAGTATGGTGAAGCAGCTGATTTGTTGTTGGAAGATCTCAAATCGTCATTATTATAGTCTATAACACATTGGTAATAACTGAGCATTTTGATCGGAATCTGTGAAGTGTAAGAACTTGACATTGTAGGCTTAGTTTTGATTATTTGGAATGATATTCTGTTACCTGCAATTACTTTTCCCATTATTGAGAGAATGCCTCTTATGAAAGGTGTTTGTATGTCAAACCTACAGTTTTTCTGGCTACAGACTACTTAGACTTGCATATTTTTGCCTTTTGAGATTTTTACAACAAATGTTCTGTGATTAGTTAGAGGCCAGATCTTTTACAAAGTCTTACTGAGACAACCAAATATATATCATCACAAATTTTCTTATTGTTTGCATAGATATATATCATAGACAATAAGTTGTGAATATCAATGACAATAATTATCTATTTTAATGTAAATTGGCATCTGCTGGATATGTCTATAAGTGCAATTTTTTCTTCAGATGAGATAAAGAAAAAGGTGGAAGAGAGATTCAATGAGCTAGGGGATATGTGTGAAAGGGGAGAGATTGAAGCCGAAGAAGCTTATGAGTTGTTTAAGAAATTTGAGGATGAGATGGTAATTGAAAGTCAGAAGATAATGGAAGCTGAGGGGCCTCCCCAGTTTGATGAGACTGCTGTGCCAGACAAGAAAAAGAACTTAGACGACCCACCTGGTGAGGGACCAATCCTTAGGTGGCAAACACGGGTAGTCTTTGCTCCTGGTGGTGATGCATGGCACCCCAAAAACAGAAAAGTGAAAATGTCTGTTACTGTGAAAGAGCTTGGGCTTTCAAAACATCAATTTCGCCGTATCAGGGAATTGGTTGGAAAAAGATACCATCCAGGAAAGGATGAGCTTACAATCACTAGTGAGAGGTAAGTCCAATAAACAACATGGGATTCTTATTTCCTATCCAAAATGATTGTTTTTAGTAACATATCATCATTCTAACTTTTTATGGTCCTTAGTCATCTGTGGAAATCCTAATAATCTTGGTGACTTATGTGACTAAACATTTTATTTATTTATTTTAATATTGTAGGGAGATTAAACAGAATATCTCCCCTTCCCCTCTTTCAAAAAAAAAAAGAAAAAAGGTTGCCCCTTTGGTGAGGGCATCGTGAGATTGTTTAGGCTTGGAATTGTATAAAACCTTGCAATGCTTCTAGCTCGTTCTTTTTATTTTTTTTAGTTTAAGATAGTGACTCTGGATGTATACATGATAAATAATGCTTTTAGTGCGAGCACAAAGGATATATACATGATGTAGCTTCTGCAACAACAACCAGGCCTTTTAGTCCCAAAATTTATTAGCTTGGTTATGGATTCTCAACAAACTAGTTAGGGTTGGTCCCATGTATTCTTGCCAGCCATTTTTATCTATAAAAAAAAAAAAAAAAAAATGTATTCTTTCCAGCCATATTATTCTATCCGAAATTATATAATGTTATTTCCTTAATTGACATGTCCTTTTTACAACTATTAATGTTTTTTTTTTTTTTTGGGTCTTCCTCTATATGCTGAAGCTTCTAGCTATTTTTATTCCAACTACACTATATGTGCATTGTTTATTTTGGCTGAAGGTTTGAGCATCGAGAGGAAAACAGAAAGGATTGCCTGAGGACTCTCTATTCTCTCATCGAGGAAGCTGGGAAAGCAAGGAAGCTAGCAGAGGATGCACGAACTTCATATGTCAAAGGGAGGCTTAGAGCCAATTCTGCGTTTATGGAGAGGTTGCGTGCCAAGACCATGAGAATACGAGAATCTGACACAGTTTTGCTTGAAAATTGATGAGGAACAGCTGCCCTTGGAAAAACACATTTCCTGGTTTGGTATTATGATTCCTTTAAATTTGCTTCTTTCACTTGATTTGTGACTGCTCCGCAATAATTTTATTGCAATCAAGGTTGTTTTCACAGGTTTAAAAGGAAAAATAATGTGACTTTCTCTGCAGTTATCATGTATTTTGTTAGTTGCTGATTTGTCCACTGCGGACTCTTTATGTCCTGTTGGTGAAAAAGCATCTTGGATGCTATTAATTTTTGAAGTTATTATGGTTCATGTGAAGTTATACTCAAGAAGTGATACTGTTTTTTACTAATAACATCATCTCTTGTATATTAGTTTTATGCTGTCACTGCCAAAATGGCGTGACCTATGTTTTTTCCTTGGTGATGTTTTGAACATTTGCTTAACTTGTTTACATGCCACATGATCAAGTTATCTACCAAAAGGAAAAGTATTATGCGATACTCTTCTTTGATTGTTTGTTCTGAGTCTGTGCTGGTGTAAAGAAGCCTGGCATGAGCCAAGTTGATTTCATGTAGTGTTGTGCTGAACCAAGTAGTGTGTGCCCACACGGCTTTTCATAGCAGTAGCTTTTTACTTCTCTGAAATACAGTTGTACTTATCACCCCATCCATTTGGAATTATGCTTTGCTTTGGGGAAAACTTATTCTTATAAATTGGAATATAACTTATTGGACTGCATTGTCATTTTCTTTTCCATACATGATGATGCTGGGTCTGGAAATCAGATTCTAAAACCGACTGTGCCTTTGATCGTGGTCGCTTTCTGTTTACTGCTTCTGCGTTGCTTTCTGTTTCCTTCTCCTACTTTGATTGTTTTCTTGACCACTTGGATTCTTGTACACGTAAAAGGTTGAGTTATCAACATCTTGGTGTCTGACTAGCCAAACCAATTTGTCGTTCAATTCCTAACTGATGTTGAGTAAAGGTTATCAATGGTGATGTTCATTTTTGTATTCTGCGTTGCTTTCTGTTTCCTTCTCCTACTTTGATTGTTTTCTTGACCACTTGGATTCTTGTACACGTAAAAGGTTGAGTTATCAACATCTTGGTGTCTGACTAGCCAAACCAATTTGTCGTTCAATTCCTAACTGATGTTGAGTAAAGGTTATCAATGGTGATGTTCATTTTTGTAGGAAATAAAGATATTCATATACATAAACTAAATTGATTATCTTTCTAGTCTTAATTTGTGTAATATTATACTGTCGTGCCCATGTTGCCAAACAATTTCATGCCTTTACTTTTGAGTGCAGACACGCCTAGAACGGAATGATTATAAGCTACGTTTAACTTGCGCATTACGTTTTGTCATAGAATGTTAGTAATGATATGAAGTTTCATTCTTCAATCTTCATGTTATTTTGCATTAGATTTTTTTATTAATTGTTAACCATATTGCTCTACTCGTATATTAAAAAAAAAAAAAAAGTGTCTGAAGCCAACATTATCAAGCAAGTTGTGATGCTTGTGACAATTTGTGTTGATGTGTCAAGTGATTTGGTACCTTTATAATAATAATAATAATAATAATAAATCTTTGGCTTAAAAGTTACATGCAAGCAGCTTAATCGGATTTAAAATGTCACGTAACCACTATGATAAATAATTATTAATTAATTTAGAAATATAATAATGTGAGCAATCATGATGGTCATGTGACATTTTTTAACTACATAGGTTGTTAGTGAATCGCTTGGTGAATAGTGATACACATTTTAATTATATAATTTTAGTTAGTTTAATTAGTAAAGTTTATTGTCCCAAAAAAAGAACTTGAGTTTAAATCAACTTAAGCAAAAATGAAACAAATTGTTGTCTTAGTCTAATACTAAGAGTAACATTGGATCTTGAACTTCAATAATATGCTGAAGTTACTTTTGAAACTCTAGGGATCAAATTAAAAAAATTGGGATAAACTTTAACTATCAAAAATGGTTTTCTTTGGAAAAAGATTTGCAAATTTCTTCAAATTCATTACATGAATGGTTTTATCATTTATGAGTTGCCATATAATGGGTGGGAGGGGATTCTTCCAAACTGATTTCAAAGAAACTTTTTCTCTTTTACCATATTTTTTGTTCATTATTAAACCAAAACTGTTCTTTTGCAAATTTGCAACTAATTCTATGGCACTAATATTTCTTTGTTTTGTCTGCGATAAAATAAATCAAAAAATAATTCATAAAGTAAAAGCTCAATAAGAATCCAAAATAAGGATAAAAATAAAAATCCTACGCATGCTACATATGGTTGAATGATAATTGATACACAGAGGACATTAGAAATTTAGATATAATAAATGTTAAGAAGAAAAAAAATTAAAATTATTAATCTATAAATTTAGATGATTGGTGCAAATTCTCTGAAAACTTTTAGAATAGGAACTTTTAGAAAATAAATATCATGATTAGCTATCTTAATTCTTAATATAAAAGAAATGATTAGTATGAGATTTCAAGATTAACTTTTAATAATTGTATTAACTTATTATGGATGGTTTTATGTTTTATAAGTGAGCCGCGTAACAAAAGTAGGGAGTAAGTAGAGTTTAAAAAATTATAAATATTTAATACTAAAAAATTATAAATATTTATATAAGATTTTTTTTTGAAATATATTTGTAGGGTCAGTTTTTGCGGCCCAAGCCCAAGGAGGTATGGATTTGGAACCCTCTGAGCCCAAAACAATAAATTTTGTAGAGAGTGGGCGAAAGGGCTAGGCAAATAATGAAAATTACAGTATTAAACTACGCATGACTACTCGGACATATGAGTATCTCCTCGGATGGTATACGTGCTCATCCCCAGGCGTCCCCCATTGGCGTGGGCTTCCGACTGAAGGCCTTATCTCCTCGGATGAAGAGTGTTCCTCATTCAGGGCCTCGGGCCCAATAAGTTGGGCTGGGTTTTTCTCCCCCCACAATATTTATATTAGAATTTAATATAGAACAAAAAAATTTGGTTTTCATATATAATTGTTATAGATAGGCACATGCAACATCTAGTGACCGCTAAGACCACATTCTACTCTTCAATTTTATAATATTTCTTATTAAAATAATTTAAAACAATTCTTTCTTCATTATATATTTTATTTTTTCACACACTCCTATCAAGCGCTAAAGCTTGACATTACAAATAAATACTCTTTGATTCTTATTTTCAATGGCTTTTTCAAATTCTAATCTTAGCTTTGTACAGTTGTATTCTAGGATATATTTGAAAGTTGCAAACTTGCAATAAACTTACAAGTGAATCTTTGGACTTTGAGTTTATTAACAAGGAAGTCATGTCTTAGTCTTTGGCAATTATTTCACTTTCAATATATATATAAAACCTCAAAACCTTCATAGATTGAAAGTGTGGTAAATTAAACTTGGGACTTTTGAAATTATGTCATACCTTAAACTAATGTGCTTTCCAACCGGCCTTTAAGGGATATTCAAGAATTCTTTATAGTTTATGTTTTAGAGTTTGATTTCAAAGTTCCATTCTTTTAAAAAATGTTGTAAATGATAGAATATCTCTATTTATAAAGATATTTTATGTTGTAGGTTTTAGTTAGCTCAACTAGTAAAGTTTCTGATGGTTGTAAAAGAAATTTAGGGTTCAATCTCCGCCTACACCAAAAACTAATTGATGTCTTGGTCTGATAATAAAGAGGTATCATCAGAAGCGGATATCATATATTGAAACTCTCTAAAAAAAAAAAAAAAAGATATTTTATGTTAGAATTTTCAATTTTGTTATGATTAGGCCTTCTGCAATATTATTGTATTGTTGACTTGATAACAACTTTGAAGAAAATTTAAATGACAGTTAATGCAATTAATGTTATTTGAGTATATCTTAAAGTATCATATTTTAATTAGGCATAAGATACATGCTAAATTTTATTATCAGAACCAGACGTCATAGGTTGAAACTCTCTAAAAAAAATATTTTATGTTAGAATTTTCAATTTTGTTTTAATTAAGAATATTATTGTATTGTCGACTTGATAACAACTTTGAAGAAAATTTAAATGACAGTTAATGTTATTTGAGTATATCTTAAAGTATCATATTTTAATTAGGCATAGGACACATGCCAAAATTTTGTATGTTTTGATGTCAATCTCATGGGACCAATTTAGTGACATATCTAAATTTATTGGTAGGCTCCTGCTCATAACACATGGCACCTATGACTTGGATTTTGTATATATTCTTATATCTATCTGATGTGATATGACAAATTTATTATTATTATTATTTTTTAAATTTTTTTTAAAAATTTTTGTTGTTAATGTATAATTGGCTTGAAGTTTTCATTCTCGATAAAGCGGCCTTTCTTTTCTCTACGCCTTTCGGCTTCCGCTCCTACTTCGTAAGGAAGAAGGGACGGGTACTATTGCTTGATAGTATGTGAGAGTCATCTAAAGCATATTCTAAGCTTATGCTGAAAGTCCAAATAGCAAGAGAAAGTTTAAGAAGAGGTCAAAAAGTAAAAGGAGATAAAATAATATTCCATCGGTTCCAAAATAAGTTTGTTTAGATCTAAATGGTACGATTATTAATAAACAGTAAAAAGTTAATAAAATTTCTAAATTCAAAAAAAAAAAATTCATTAAAATTTCCATCCAGACAAGTATGGAATGAAGGACAAAGGTACCTTTAAAAAATTCAGGACGTAAGAGACATTTAAATCACGACTCACACCCAATTAAGTAATACTATCAGTAATGACAATATGAGAAAGTCTAGAGACAAATAATTTGACCCAAAAAAAAAAAAGATATTTGTGATACAATAGATTATTAATGGAGGTTTAAGTGATGTCAATTTGTCAACTCAACAAATAGGAAAAAACCGACGCCTATAAGAGAAATGTCTGGGACACTGAACCGTCTTTCTTTCTTTCTTGAGAGAGAGAGAGAGAGTTTTTTTTTTTTTTTTTTTTTTTTTTTTTTCAAAAATTCATTATTACGACTAGCAAGATTTCAAGTTTTCAACTTCTCAGGCTCATTAAAGGATAACTAGTTTTTGGTAAATGATTAAGATATACAATTAAATATGGTTTTTTTTTTTTTTTTCCATCTTATTTGAGTTGGACGTGTGACAGGTAATTGCATTTGCATTAATCTGAATTTTAAAGAATAAGATTTTGTAGTCAACATCTTTATGCCATATTAATTTGTTAGATATGTTGATTTTAATTAATTCAATTAGTAAAATACTCTAATAAAAAAATTTAATTATTATACAAACTAGCATGTAACCTATGCAAATGCATAAATGCATTTTAAAATTAAACACAATCTTTATTATAAAATATAAATAATTAGTCAATTTTTTTTTTTTAAAAAAAAGCATGTAACACATGCATTAATGCATACATATAGATAATTTTAAAATTAGACATAATTTTTGTCATAAAAATATAAATAATTAGTCAAATTATTTTTTTAAATAAACGTAATTAGTCACATATTAAAATTTTTACCTAAATTTAACAATACTTGTGATTGTTTTTTTTTTCCTAATTTTTATTAGGATAAAATGTGTGGTGATTTTTTTGTGGTATATTTATTTTTTTTTTTTTAATTTTATAGTTCATTAATATTAGATTCTTAGTATTTAACACTCATTAACTCACTTAGCACAAAATTAAAAAACTTAAATGGACATATAGCATAAACTTAAGTAGATAATTATGGTATATTCTCAATAAATTTAGACACATAGCACAAAATTAGATTTAATTAATTTATTAATTATTTTTAAGTCTAATTCAAATTCTAATTGAACTTTTTCTAAGATTTACCTATTAATATATACTACCTTGTAACCCATGCAAATGCATGGATATACTTAAATATATATATATAATTAAAATAAGATGCATAATATAATTATATATATATATATAATTCAAATATTATTGATAGTCATTTTTATATTTGTTAGCTCTTAAAAAATTTTGTAAGGATATTATTAGTATAAAATGTAAATTGTTCTTTTTTTTAAAAAAATTTATTGTAAAGCACCTTTTTTTTTTTTTTTTTTTCGTTCATTTATTTAGACTCTTTGTTTTTGTATTTAATAACTACTTGGATGAATATTTATGAATGGTCCACATTTTATTATAAAATTAAGAAATAAAACTCTTTAAGAATAAATAATTTAGGAAACATGGTACAAACTGGAACTTTAATTTGAAATTTTAATTTAGTTTTCTCAGTTTCACTATTATATAGATATATAGACTAGTGTATAATCGTCATATGCACATATGATTAAAAAAAATTACAATTACACACATATATGGATTCAAATTATACTCTTTCTCTCTCTTTTATTTTTTATTTTAATTTTTTTGATATATACATGAGTTTACTTTTTTTTTTTGGTTTATTAAGTTTTTGATGATTTATTTATATTAGACTCTTTTCTTTTGCATCTTATTAACTCACCTAGAAAAAAAAAAAAAAAAAAAAAAAAAAAAAAAAACTTAAATAGGACATGGTGCAAAATTAAACAACAATTGGAATCCAATTTGAAACCTAATTGATTTTCTCTCAGTTTTACCTATTAATATATTATGTGTGTGTGTGTAGACTAGTGTATAACCTGTGCATATGCACGGTAAATTAAAAAAATTACAATTACAAACATATATGGATTCAAATTATAATATCCTCTTTTATTTTTTATTTTTAATTTCTTTTGGATATATACATGAGTTTACTCTTGCTTTTTTTTTTTTTTTTTCCTGATAATTTATTTATATTAGGCTCTTCATCTTTTGCACCTCATTAACTTACCTAGTACAAAAATTAAAAAAACTTAAATAGGAGACGTGTGTAAAATAGACAACAATTGAAATCAATTTAGAAAATATTGGATTTTCTCTTAGTTTGCCTATATATAGACTAGTATGTAATCATGCAAACACATAAATGCATTTAAAATTAAACACAGTTTTATCATAAAAATATATATAAATAATAAAAAAATTAAAAAAAGTAAACGTAATTTATCACATATTAAATTCTTACCTAAATTTAATAATACTTATGATAATTTTTTTTCAAATTTTTAATAAGATAGAACGGGTTGTGATTTTATTAGCACGTGTGATTTTTTTTTTTCCTAATTTTATATTTCATTATATTAGATCTTAGTATTTTGCACTCATTAACTCACTTGGCACAAAAATTAAAAAACTTAATAGCACAAACTTAAGTAGATAATTATGGTGTGTCCTCATAAATTTAGACACATGACACAAAATTATATTCTAATTTCAAATTCTAATTAAACTTTCTCTAAGTTTTACCTATTAATATATACTAGTATGTAACCAATGTAAACGCATAGATGCATTTAAAATTTAACACAATTTTTATTATAAAAATATAAATAATTAGTCAAATTATTAAAAAAAATGGCATGTAACACATGCATACATATAGATACATTAAAATTAAACATAATTTTTATCATAAAAATATAAATAGTTAGTCAAATTATTTTTTTAAAGTAAACGTAATTAGTCACATATTAAAAATTTTACCTAAATTTAATACTACTTATAATCATTTTTTTTCTTCTAATTTTTAATAAGATAGAACTTGTAGTGATATTTATTAAGAATATGTGAATGTTTTTTTTTTTTAATAATTTTATAGTTCATTAATATTAGATTCTTAGTATTTTACACTTATTAACTCACTTTGCACAAAGATTAAAAAATTAAGTGGGACACGGCACAAATCTATATATATAATAATAATAGGCAAAGCTAAGAGAAACTAAAATTAAATTCTAAATTAGAGTTTCAATTTTGGCAAGTGTTTTAAATTATTTATTCTTAAAGAGTTTTATTTCTTAGTTTTAGAATCAAATGTGGGATCACATCATGAATATTATCTAAGTGAGTTATTAAGTACAAAAACCAAAGAGTTTAGAATAAATAAATTGTTAAAAAAAAAAAGTGCTTCACAATAAAATAAAAAAATTGACAATTTACATTTTATATCTACTAATATCCTTACAATTTTTTTAAAGAGTTAACAAAATATAAAAATAACTATCAATAGTATTTAAATTATATATATAAATTATATTATGTATCTTATAGTATATTTTTAAGTATATCTATGCATATACATGGGAGCTAGTTTAAGTGGATAATTATAGTGTAGTTTTCACATAANCTCTTGCCTTTTTTTTTTTTTTTTTTTGTTTATTGGTTTCTGATAATTTATTTATATTAGGCTCTTCATCTTTTGCACCTCATTAACTTACCTAGTACAAAAATTAAAAAAACTTAAATAGGAGACGTTGTGCAAAATTAGACAACAATTGGAATCCAATTTAGAATAATATTGGATTTTCTCTTAGTTTTGCCTATATATAGACTAGTATGTAATTCATGCAAATGCATAGATGCATTTAAAATTAAACACAGTTCTTATCATAAAAATATATATAAATAATAAAAAAATTAAAAAAAGTAAACGTAATTTATCACATATTAAATTCTTACCTAAATTTAATAATACTTATGATAATTATTTTTCAAATTTTTAATAAGATAGAACGTGTTGTGATTTTCATTAAGCACGTGTGATTTTTTTTTTTCCTAATTTTATATTTCATTAATATCAGATACTTAGTATTTTGCACTCATTAACTCACTTGGCACAAAAATTAAAAAACTTAATAGCACAAACTTAAGTAGATAATTATGGTGTGTCCTCATAAATTTAGACACATGACACAAAATTATATTCTAATTTCAAATTCTAATTGAACTTTCTCTAAGTTTTACCTATTAATATATACTAGTATGTAACCAATGTAAACGCATAGATGCATTTAAAATTTAACACAATTTTTATTATAAAAATATAAATAATTAGTCAAATTATTAAAAAAAAAATGGCATGTAACACATGCATACATATAGATACATTAAAATTAAACATAATTTTTATCATAAAAATATAAATAGTTAGTCAAATTATTTTTTAAAAGTAAACGTAATTAGTCACATATTAAAAATTTTACCTAAATTTAATACTACTTATAATCATTTTTTTTCTTCTAATTTTTAATAAGATAGAACTTGTAGTGATATTTATTAAGAATATGTGAATGTTTTTTTTTTTTTAATTTTATAGTTCATTAATATTAGATTCTTAGTATTTTACACTTATTAACTCACTTTGCACAAAGATTAAAAAACTTAAGTGGGTACACGGCACAAATCTATATATATAATAATAATAGGCAAAGCTAAGAGAAACTAAAATTAGAATTCTAAATTAGAGTTTCAATTTTGTGCAAAGTGTTTTAAATTATTTATTCTTAAAGAGTTTTATTTCTTAGTTTTAGAATCAAATGTGGGATCACATCATGAATATTTATCTAAGTGAGTTATTAAGTACAAAAACCAAAGAGTTTAGAATAAATAAATTGTTAAAAAAAAAAAGTGCTTCACAATAAAATAAAAAAATTGACAATTTACATTTTATATCTACTAATATCCTTACAATTTTTTTTAAAGAGTTAACAAAATATAAAAATAACTATCAATAGTATTTAAATTATATATATAAATTATATTATGTATCTTATAGTATATTTTTAAGTATATCTATGCATATACATGGGAGCTAGTTTAAGTGGATAATTATAGTGTAGTTTTCACATAAATTTAGACACATTATGCAAAATTTGATTCTAATTTTAAATTCTTGTTGAATTTTCTCAAAGTTTTACTTATTAATATATATATATATATATAAATATAGATTAATTTCTGATCAATAATTAACTTACTATTCTATCCAAAAAAGGAAAAAAAAAATTTAAGTTACTATTAGATTGAAACGTTAATTATAATTTTTTTTAATAGTATGAAACGTTATTTAAGCCTTTTAAGGTGAATATGTGTACTTAAAGTTTCTGTGTCAGAGAAGCATCTAAAGTTTCTATGTCAGAGTAGTTTTTTTTTTCTTTTTTTCTTCTTCTAAATCTTGAGAGAGAGAGAGAGAGAGAGAGAGAGAGAGAGAGCAATTAATCGATATATAATTAAGTTACTAATCCTATCAAAAAAGAAAAAGAAAAAGGAAAAAAATTACTGTTAGATTGAAACGTTAATTATAATTTTTTTTTTTATAATATGAAACGTTATTTTAAGCCTTTTAAGGTGAATATGTGTACTTAAAGTTTCAATGTCAGAGCAGATTTTTTTTTCTTTTTTCTTTTTCTAAATCTTGAGAGAGAGAGAGAGAGAGAGAGAGAGAGAGCAATTATATATTTCCCCTTCCCGTTGAAGCTTGGATCCTAGGAAGTTGTCTTTCCTGAAAGCTTTCCTTCTCCAAGTACTCAACACAGCATAAAACACATGACAAACAACACAGGTAAGCTCTCCTCAGTAGAATGGAAAGCAAATTCCTTCTCAGAAAAGAAGCAATAGTATCCCTTGATAGTAGAAGACTTGATCACAGGGAAACAATTAAGACTCCCACTCCCACTCCCACTTCCACTCCCAATTCCAAATCCAATTCCAATTCCACTTCTTGTTCTTGTTCCTCTTTTGCTTCTTCGCAATGCTGTGATAAAACCACCGAGTGCCTCTGTAGTGCTTGCTTACTCTGTGTTTGTTGCCCTCTAGCTGTTGTTTGGGGTTGCTTCAAACTTCCATGCAAAATTGGGTGGCGTGCTGCAAAACACGCAAAGCAGTGGACTTGCTGTGGATCAGGGATGAAGGGTTTTGCTGAGTACTCTTCATTTTCTGACAACGATTCTGATTTCCAGCCAAGTAGTACTCGTACATGTTCCAAGTCTGTGAGTGTTCCAAAGAAGAGAGTGGCAGAGAAGGCTAATGGGTTTCAATCTAACAAGTCTGTTGCTGCCCTGAATTCCCATTAGAATTTTATTTCTGGGTTTTATGTTACCTACCTCATATATGTTTCAATTTCTGATCTTGTTGCCTAAATTGTCAAATTCTCATTGTTTCTTGATATTAATGGTGTGATATATGAAGTGGGTCTGCATATGATCATATGGGGTTTGAATCATATCTGGGAAAATTTCGTTTTTAGATTTAGATCATTGATTTATCAAATTGCTGGTTCCAATTTTGAATGTGTATGTACTGCCTGGTTAGCAAAATATTGCTTGATAGGAAGCCTATGAGATTTCAAGGAAATGGTTCCTGGAAGTTTCAAATTGTTCAAACTAGGGTGCGGTGCAGATTAAGATTCAGTAGTTTGATTAATGATTGTTTTTAGGTCCCATTTCGGTTGCTCATCAGGATTGAGTTTGAGTTGTTGGGTGATTAATTTATGACCCCACTTAGTTGCGGACAAGAAAAGTATATGACAAGATGATTCAATAAATCGTCTCTTTGTGTAGATCATCTTATCTTTGATAGCTATATGAAATTTTATTAGCACAAGGCGTGAATATTGCCCGCTCGTGTAAAATACGATACCTTTATGATAAAGTTGTGGCGTGAGTGGCGTGAAATCTAGTGGAGGAGAATTACTCAATTTAAGTGATGTAGGTTTTCTCAAAAAAAAAAAAAAAAAAAAAGAAAAAAAAAAAGAAGGAGGAGTGATGTAGGTCACTGCTCGGTACTCACCAGCGGGTAAAATTCCTGCACACCGATTGTTTGAAAGAATGCCAAAGAGCCTTTCAATAAGTTCTTCTTACACGTATAACAATCTAGCCATACGTGGAAGGTAGTAAGACACTGTTTGGTATCGGTTTTGAACAACCAAGGGCTCATTTTGGTAATGTTGTTATAGTAACGTTATTTTTATTTTTTGAAAATACGTGTGAGTGAAAAAATATGTGAAAATACGTGTAGTGGTGTTTAAACACTGAAAATCGTTGTTTAAAAGGGTAATTAACGGGCTCCAAATTTTCTAAATACGAGAACTTGGCTTGTGTTAATATAATGTGTAAAAAATGTCAAATGTTTGGTCCGTATCCTATTTAAATTGCACTATAGTATTGGGTGAAAGTTTTTTCCTATAGGTTAAAGCCAAAGGGTTAGGCTTAGGTCCAGCGCATATAGTGTACTAACCCGTTAAGATGGTGATATGTGTTTAATAGTGGACACATGTTATAATCTCAATGGGTCTAGTATAACTAAACACTGGACCCAAACTTCACCCAAAACCAAAAATTGATTGCCCTACAATTGCCTTTTTATAGCATGTGGGTCTTATAAATACATGGAACTCATGTGCTGTGAGACACTTGTTATATATAATCGGTGCAAGAAATATGCATCCCAAAAATTTCATTTGGCACCTTATCTTCAAAAAATTGTTTCAAGGAAGGGAAGAACAAATGCAAAAGTACCATAACAAACATATGTTAAAAAGATGTGGTTAAATGATTAAATTTATCATATTCTAATAACTTAAACTTTTGGGATAATCCATAGTTTAACATAGTATTAGAGCATGAAATCCTGAGTGAAATCCTTGTCTCTTCTACTTTACCTCTCATTTAAATTCCTACGTGTTAGGTCTCACTTATTAATTAAAAGGTAGTTTCGACCCACATGTGAGGAAGAGTGTTAAAAATATGTGATTAAATGATTAAATTTATCCTTGTCTCTTCTACTTTACCTCTCATTTAAATTCCTACGTGTTAGGTCTCACTTATTAATTAAAAGGTAGTTTCGACCCACATGTGAGGAAGAGTGTTAAAAATATGTGATTAAATGATTAAATTTATCATATTCTAATAGTTTATATCTTTGGGATAATCGGTAATTTAATAATGAATAGATGTTTTCGGATTCTTGATTCCAAAAACAAGTGAAATTCACGTAGAATAAGACCAATGACACTAGGGGCTTAATACATTCTTAGCCAAATTTGGTCTCACACCCTCTTTCCTTTTTCTATTTTAGCTACTCTACTATTTACAAAAAGCTTTATCAACTTTAGTATTCTATATCTATTAAATATTATTTCTTTATTCATTTTTATAAAGGTTATATTTTAAAGAGGCTCATGTTTTCTAACGCCCCAAGAGTCATATTTTAAGGGTTGTATTTTAACGGTCATATTCTCTTATTTTAAATAAGACTATTTCCTTTCAAAAATTTGAGTCCTCCTCAACGTAATCACTTTCTTTCTATCATTCTTTGTTTTCTCTCAGCCCAAAATTATCTTTCATTCATTCTTTGTTTTCAACATAATTGCTAATGAATTTTCATCCTTCGACGATAATGAATTGGAGATAATTATACGATTTGCTATAGAAGAACAATTAAGCTCACATTGTTCTTCTATTCAAAGTTGTTGATGGTCATTTTGAAAGCCAAAAAGAAAGAGGAAGCCTAGCAGCACAGGCCAAAAATAAGTTGGCAAATAGATAGAAAAAAGAACCATTAAGCCTAAGCGGCAGGAATAATGGATCACATGTCCATAAAATAAGTAAATGAGTCTTGAGGAAGCAAATGGGCTCAAAGGAGCTCGGAAAGAGAGAAATGACAAATAGCAAACCCGTAGGCAGTGTATGATGTAGAAAAATGAGAATGGACTGCGGCAGGCCCAAAGCAATGCAAGCAAAAAAAGTAAGGGGTTGATGACAGGCTCACGAACCCCAAGGATGAGTATGAGATAATTGGACCGAGGAAGTCCAATGAAGTTAGTAAAAGCCTATGAGAACACAGAGTTAGGAAATGGGGCGAGGAAGTCCAAGAAAAGTAAATGGGCCAAGGATGCTCAAGAGAAAACAAAAGGGACACAGGAGCCCATAAGTAAGAAAACCCATGGCCATGCTAAGCCACTGGGAAAAGAATAAACAGCAGGCCTAAAGAGGCCCAGCAGGATTAAGTCATTGCAGCAAGAATGATAGAGTGATATGACAGGAAATGATGGATCAAATAATAGACTGAAAGAAGGCAAAGCCCAACATCAAGCAAAGCTCAGCACCTAAGGGGAGCGGAAAATCATAAAGCAACCCACATAAAAGGTCAAAGAAGGACGACAGACTGTGCAGACAAGCCTCCAGACTGCGACGAACGCATGAGTAGTAGACAGATTTTGGACATACATGAAAAGGAGACATGTGTAAGGCCCAGGCATTACCAGCCTGTACCTAGCCAATATGGGACATGGTGGGGTTATAGGTCAAAGGTAAGAGGGCATGGTTTAATGGTGGAGAGAGGGGAAAAACTTATTCTGCGATTCCTGCTCAAGCTCTTTTGGGTGGTACGTCATGTTGTGATGACATACCACCCAAAAGAAGTAAGGTTGAGTTGGAATCGTTAGGTGCATGCCATGAGGAATAGAGAGAGAGAGAGATAGCACCCATACTGTGGCAGGAAAGGGTGCCACGGTAGACTAATAAATAAAATAGCTCTCCCTTGTTTGGAAATGGGGAGTGGCACATAGACGGACCAGTGGCGGTTGGCAAGTACACCCAGACCAGACAAAGGTGGTTAAGGGCTAAAATAGTAAAATCTGGTAACGATAGGCACTATATAAGGAGACCTTTGTTGTGCCTAGAAGAGGGAGGTGGCAAGAATCTGGAGAGAGAGGGGAATCACAAAATAAAAAATGAGTGTAAAAGAAAAGAAAGAAAAGATAAGAGGAAAACTAAAAACAAAGAAAGAAGAAAGGAAAAAATAGAGTTAGACTGGCAGGCATGCACCAGTAGATCAATTTCCCTTTCTCCCTCTCAAAATCCTGCTCTTTGCCAAAAGCAAGGAAAAGGGGGTTCTCCTCCGAGCACCAACCATTCAGATCCGCTTCCCTCAAAGTAATCAACTTCCATGGCAGGATTTTCCTTGGGAGGTTGATTGCGTTGAGAAGAAGCGTTCTTTCCTCTCTTGCCTTGGTCCTGCGGACTGGATTTGCTTTGATTTCATTCTTCTCTTGATTAACCCATGAGTTGACCATTTATTAACTTACTATCTTTATTAAAAATAACTATCATTATTGTGATTATCTCTTTTAAATTAAATTAAAGATTAATTGTTTACTTTAGTTGAGAAGCCGAAGTATTCATTTTTTGTTTTATTATCATGTCTACCTACCATAGCTCATCTAAAATAGCTCTGCTTGCCATAAGCATGTTCCTAGCAGACAAGGCATAATTTGTGCACAAGCCGGATCAAGTTAAGTTGCAGTTGGACCGGTCTCAACTTCCTTACTTAGAACATTTGGGCCTAATACCGCAGGAGGTAACCCAGCCCAACATAACAAAAAAGGCCCCTACAAACGTCATCATTCATCAAGCATGATTCTTTGCAAGGCAATCAAAACCCTTTTCTCAACTACTCTGCTGAAGCACCCATATATCCCCTAAATGTATTTCGAAAGGGTTTAGATCAAGTAACACTTTTTTACTTCATATTGTATCTGAGCTAAAAGTGATCAAGCCATACTTTGTCCAATGAAGAAATAATGTTGGAAGGCTCTAGTTGTCTTCCCTTCAAAAGATGATTGCCACACAAAGAATGCACCCCTTTGGAGTAATGATTGATTTACGTGATGAATATGTGAGGATTGGAGAACGAATCACAATTAAGAGTCAATAAAAAGTTGTTAACACAATGGTTTTAATTTACTAAAGAGTATTTATGGTCACAAAACAACAATGACATTGCCATCTTGCTAGCAATAGGCCAAAGCCGTGGATATCTGGGGATGATGCTATGCATAGAAACTTACTTTTTTGTGAAGTAGACTAAAATAATTTTGGAAAAATTTTAAGAAACTACACCATTGCAATAATTGCTTTTGTATAACTTCAATTTGTGTTATAGTTTGATGAAGAAGTCATTGTTTGAACGTGCAATGGCTTACAAGAAATTTGTTAGACAATTTTAGATACTGCAAAAAAATCTGCTTAGAAATTATTGAAACAAAACAAAATATATATATGACTAAACAATAGAGAAATATAAGAGAAAGATGGATTACATTCGAAAGAATAATTTCAATTAGGGTCATGCTAACGAATGCCCTTAGGGCCCTCATTAATAATCCATTTTAAGAAAGTTTTAATACCACTTTTATGATCAATGAAAAAAGTTGTTAAAATATTAATTACTTTTTTTTTCTATTTTCCATAAAAACTTTCTTTAAATGGATTATTAACCAGTGTCCTAAGGGCACTTGTTAGCATTTCCCTTTCAATTTTTGAAATCTTTTTATCTTGTAAAAAATGGCTAGAGAGAGTTTAGTGGTTCATGTACAAAAATTACTTTTTAAAAAATACATGAAAAACCATAATATATATATATATATATATATATATATATACAAATTAGTAGAGGAAAAGAAAATAACATAAGAACAGCTCATACCTCTACTCGGCTTTAAAAGGCACTCGTTAGCATTTCCCTTTCAATTTTTGCAATCTTTTTATCTTGTAAAAAATGGCTAGAGAGAGTTTAGTGGTTCATGTACAAAAATTACTTTTTAAAAAATACATGAAAAACCATAATATATATATATATATATTAACAAATTAAGTAGAGGAAAAGAAAATAACATAAGAACAGCTCATACCTCTACTCGGCTTTAAAAAAAAATATTAGGGTTTGCTTTACTTTTATAATGTTTATGATTAATCTAGCAAATTTAGAGATAAATTATCAATTTTTGAGTTTGAGTTTGAGTTTAAGTTAAACCTATTAGAGAGATAGAGTTTCACTCATTGTTAAATTTAGATTAAACAAAAATAATTTTGTTTAAAAAAATGATAATGATAAGTTTGATTTTAAATTGGACTTGTTAGAGAGATAAAGTTTCACTCCTTGTTAAGTTTAGACTAAATATTTGGAATGGATTAGACAGATAAACATATATAAAAAGTGGAGTCCAAATCTTCTGTACCATTTTATCTATGTCACTTTATATACCACGAATAAAAATCTGCCATGTGTCCATCAATTTAATCAACTCCCTATTTTATGCTTTTTTTTTTTTTTTAATTCACTTAACTAAAATAATAAAAATAAAAATCCTCACACATCTTAGCACCACCACCGAACTTTGCCCCCACCAACATGGCCATTCCGCTGCCGGCACAAACATAATCACCACCCTCAACCACTAGTAACTCATGGCTATTAAAGAAATTGGAAAATTTAACAAAGCTTTTATATATATTCCTGAGCTCTAACCGAACAACATGCGGCAAATTTGCTCCCACCCTCTGTTTCTCTCATTCACTCCTCTTAGATTTATTTTGGTTGGATTTTTGCTGGCTATAGTTGGTACTGTTTTGCTTGGTGGTTGAGCTTAAAGAGAGAGAACAATAGTAATGTCCTGTGGTTGTGGTGGCGTTGGAGGTTGGTGATGGTGCTTCAGATCCAGCGTGACTGACCTTGGTGGTGCTAATTCAGATCCTTAGAGAACGGCATCTTGACTGACCTTGATGGGTTTTTTATTTTTTAATTTAATTATATGACCAGTACTGCTACAATACATAATCCAATTGTCCACATTTTTGGTAGATTTGGTTGAAGATGTTGTGTAGAACCCTTAGAAGCAAGCTAGTAGTGGTTTGGTTTGTAAATCTCTTTGCTTTTTTTTTTTCTTTAGGAATGGATGAAATCAATATATATCTATATAATAACTAATAGTCGAAACATTTGACTTTTTGTTGACCACACCTCATTGCGCCATGTGGCTACATAAATTAATGCCACATCTATGATTAAAAATACAACAATTGTATCTTTTCATTTAAACGTTCATCTTAAAAAAAAAAAATGGCTATTATTATAAACTAGAGACACAACTCTTGGGCAGTAGTTATAAATAAAACATCACTTCTTTTTTATATTTTTCTTACTGAACGTTCTTCTTTCCCTTCTCTCTCTCTATCCGAAATTTAGTATTTACAATAGGACTTCTCTTTTTGATAACACCAGCCAGCAAAGTTCCAAAACAAGTTTAAAGGTCAGATACCTCTCCTCAAATGTATAGTAAATAAAAAGTGTTAACGTAGCATAGTAATTGTATCATAAACTCAAAGGATTTGTGTTAGTTCTAAGTATATGTTATTGTGCGATTTATTTTCATATTTGCGTTAATATTACTTTCGGTGGTGATATTGATTTTGATATTGGGATTGCATAGTAACGTAACTGGTTTATTCTTTTCTAATATTATTCCTTTTTCAAACAACAACTTTAGACAATCTCAGAGTACAACAATAAAACGAATACAGTAAATAGAGTTTGTAAGGAAGACAAATTGTCAAAAGTTGTTATATATTGTTGCTATTAGTCTTTGATATAGAGAAGTATATATGAAACTATCAAATTGGTTTTGAGTTACTATCCGGTGGATTCTTTGGGCGACTTATATGTATTTATTTATTGCGTGAAACCCTCTGATTGATTTATTGGCCATATGTATTTGATGAGAATACATATCTAAGTTGGAAGCCATTAATTCTTTTATTTCGTGAAACCACGAACGGTTTGATGACCTAAGCCTTGTGCCGATTCGGGTTAATAGCGGAAAAGAAAGAAATGGGTTTCATTATAAACCATGGTGGCTCCAAGATTTTTTTTCTAGAGGGGGTCAATAATGGCAGAGCCAGAAATTTATTGGCGGGGGTAGGCGCAAGTAAAAATATAAGATGATTTTTTTTTTTTTAATGGTTTTTTCTGTATAGATAACTTCCACATTATATACAATACAACTATAGTATACAATAGTCTAAAAATTTATTAACAATTTAAAGATTCTTAAGACAAAAATCATTGGATGCATAAACAAATAGAATTTAAATAACTAATCATACATTTTTATCAAATTAATAATAACTTATTATATTTATAAGTTATATCAATTGAATAAATAAGAATAGTAACATAGTTAGGAGTAGGGCAAGGAGTAAGTGTGAAACTAAGAAAAATAAATACTCCGCTATTAAACTTTTGCTTTTGAAGTGTATGGTTTTATAAATATACATGTGGTCACTCTCTTGGAATTGAAGTAAGCAGTAAAAGATGTCTTGGACTTGAAAATGTGTAGAGTACCTACCAAACTACTTGATTGGACATAGAGAAAAACTAAGAATCATGTTCAAGCTTATTTCATTTGGGTTTAACAAAAAATTTAAAGTCTACGTGTTCAAATTTTTATTGTAGGGGCCAAAAAAAATTTTCTTTTATGTTATATATAATTTTTTTTTTTTTTTGGGAACCAGGTCAGGGGGTTCATTTGAACCCCCTTGGCTGGTCTTGGAGCCACCCCTGATTATAAAAGGTATGATTCTTGAATTTTATGTGCAAGATTGTAATGGCAGGAGTTAATGGCATGCAATCTATGAGATATATATATATATATATGTATGGTTAACATCTTTTGTTCAATACATTAGCTGTGTATTTGGCTATACATGGATATGTTATGAAAGATCGCATGGATGTAAATGACAGTTAAACATGTCATTAATGCTAATACCATAGCTTTGGCCTTTTTTTTTTTTTTTGAGAATGAGCTTTGGCCTTTTATGTGCAAAGGTGTATGGGTTTGATGAATAAAGAAAATTTGGTCAATATAGTAGAGTCAAATATTTTGAATCTATTTTATTAGACTCAATTTTGGTTTGGCTGCCGCTTTAGTTATTGGTTAGCCTTTTTACTAATTCATCAAGGGACTCATTATTAATTGATAATTAAAATAGCATTATGAGAGCTATTGTTAATAATTTCAAAAAATTGGAGCATAAGCCCAATATTTGGATGTGTCAAATTTGAAAAAATAAAAATAAAAAAAAGGGTGGATTCCACGCTGATGAAGCTTGTATTATATAAAATCAAAACGTTAGACTTTTTGTTGACCACTCCTTATTGCAACATGTGACTATATAAATTTATGCTATGTATATATTTAAAAATATCGTACAGTTGTGTATTTTCATTTTTTAATAGGCACATTTTTTATCAATAGACACATTTTTATTCAATATGCACATTTTAGGTCAATAGACACCTTTTCATTCAATAGGAACATTTTCGGTCAAAAGGCACATTTTGGTATGAAGGGTTATGATTTTTCAATAGGCAACTTTTGGTATATTTAATTTGAATGGTTATGACTTTTCAATAGGTACTTTTTGGTATATATATTACAACCTATCTTATATATACTTATATATACAACAAAAATAAACTAGAGATGCAATATTCTATCTATTATTTATTCTTTTCTTTTGTCTTACTAATAACATTTTGTGCTATTTCTTTTAATATTAATTTTTTTATTATAAATTTCATGCATTTTTGCTTACTACTCCTACTCAAAAATGATGTATTTTTTTTTCTCTCTCTCTCCTGAAACTCATCCAATAGCTATTCCCGTGCATCGCACGAGTTAGCGACTAGTAATAACTAATAGCCGAAACGTTTGATTTTTTGTTGATCATTTCTCATTACGCCACGTGACTACATAAATTAATGCCACGTGTACATTTAAAACAATTGTGTCTTTTCATTTGATGGAAGCTTTAGTGATATTTTCACTTTTTAGAACCACTGTATTCATTCATCTATAGTAAATTAGAGACACAATGTTCTGTCTCTTTGGACAGTAGTTACAAAATATTTTGACTCTTTTCGCCTTATATACACGCATACAAGCCCCTTAAAAGCCCAACTGCCCATACTAAACTATAGACACAACGTTTGATAGTAGTTATAAATTAAACATCACTTCTTTCTTATTTTTTATCTTTGTACACTCTTCTTTTCCTCTCCCTCCCTCTCTCCGAAATTCATTTCCTGTGGACAACTTTGAAACAAATTTCTCCATGAAATTTTTCTACTATTAGCAAGGACTTCTCTTTTCAGTAACACTAGAAAGCAAAGTGTCAAAGAAAATTTAAAGGTTAGATACCTTTTCTAAAATGTATGGTAAAGAAATAAATTGTACAGTAAAAAAAAAATTGGGTTTTAAATACAGATGAAGTATTAGGGTGACAATAGGATATATCAAGTAACGTATTACAATATTTGTAATAGAAACTCAAAAGAATTGAAATGCCCCTGAAATGCCTACTATGTTAAAACTTAGATCATTGCAAAAAAGTATGCCTACTATGTTAAAACTTAGATCATTGCAAAAAAGTACAGTAATATACAATAAGGATGACAAAAGATCTGATGTTGAGAAAAGAAAATATGAAAATAAAAAAATAACAAATAAAAAAAGGGAAGACTTTTTTTTTTGTTTTTTTTTTTTTTTTTTTACTTAAGAGGCAATGGCCTCCCCCGTTTTTTTTTTTTTTTTTTAATATTAATATATTTATAGGTACTAATTTTAACAATTTTGTTAAATAAAATTACACTTTTCCCCCCTTAACAATGCCATCAATTTTTTTAAGAGTAATGTTATAGCCATAAACTTTTCTACAACTTTTTTACAAATTATTAAGGTAGCAAATTCTTATTGGTTCATACTTCATACACTTGCATTACTTTTTACTTACCAATAACTACTCACCACATTAGCAATTTGTAAAAATTTTGTAATTTTAGCATTTTTCACCTTTTAAAGGCCAAAAAAAATTAATAGAATAAAACTAAAACAAAATATACAAACCCAAAAAAATAGGCCCAACAACAAAAATTACCAATAATAAAACTAAAAAAATTTAAGCCTTACCTAAAATAAAAACATGGCCCTTTGAAAAATTTTAAACAAAAATCTTTAGTGGTTGTTCGCTCCATCCCTGAATACGATAAAATTTAAATTTAAAATATTCGCTCTATGACGGTTGCTCTTTATTTTCATGTCTAAACATTAATTAACTTTTGGCGAAGGTAAGTTTCGGACCTCTCAGCCTCTATATTACCAGTAGCATAATGGGCTGAAACCAAACAGCTTAACAGGCATTCAATAACGAGTTAATGCTTAGCCTAAAGTACGTTTTAAGGAGAATATCCATCATGCTGTCCTTATTCTTGGGCTGAGATTTTTGTTATTCTCCAAATTTTTTTAGTTCATAACATTGCAATTTGGGCTACTTTTTGTGATTCCTTTGGAGTTGGGGCCTACACCCATCTCATCAATTTCTTGTTGGGCTGAACCTCAATTACTGGGTAAAGGAAAAAGGTAATTAGACAAGTGGGAATCTCATTTTCATTGCTCGGTGATCCAAGAAGCTGGCTCACAAAAAGTGTCAAACTCAAATTGTCAATAACATATTTTTTCTCTAAAAAACAAATGGAAAGGTAAATAAATTCTAAATAGAAAAAAAAGAGATTGTCAAGAATGGGATTCGAACCCATGCCCTTTCGGACCAGTACCTGAAACTGGCGCCTTAGACCAACTCGGCCATCTTGACTTCGTTGATATTTCATTCTACATTTTTTATAACATCGTTTCTGAACGGTAGATTGATACCATAGGATGGCATCTGAAACCATATGAATGGCTCTATGCTTGAAGTAAACGACATTTTCTTTTAATAAATAAAGTGGAATTTATAATAAAACAAGTGTTCATTTTTTTAAAAAATTTTATTGCAACAATATTTTTTAGTTAAATTCTGTTGTTACAATTAGGGTTGGTGAAAAAGATCCTTATGTTTTTTGGGCAAAAAAATTACTTTATAAATGGATGGGATGAGACTATTCACTATAATTATCAGAGCCAAACCGAGTATTAAATCATCAAGAAAATGGTTTAATGGTATGACTAAAAATATGACAATTGAATTGATTTTTTGATTACTTACTTCAAGTTTAAAAGCAAATAAAACTTAAAAGTTCATAAATAAAAAAAGGTTCAAAATTGAAGAACAATATGATTATAATGATAAAAATAACTCAATATTGAATAATCAAATGGTTAGAATGAAAATATGTGGTTTGATATTTTTATGATAAACCGTCAGTTTTTCATGGTTTAGACGGTTTTTTTTTTTGGCAAGTTAGACATTTATTTCATAGTGAACCAAAATATTGTTTGGTTCACAAAATTGACAGTTCAACTGTGGATTCGATATGATTTTGAAAACTATGCTATTCACTATTCCCCAAACTTCTAGACATTATAAGGCACAGTGTCCCACCTGTTTAAATAAACTTATGGGTTGAATCCATAAGACTCAAACTTGGGATTTCAGCTGCATGAGGTGTAACCGTGTAACCTCAAACTCACTGTTCTAGGCTTCTAACTTGTATTTCTATGTCATAGAAATTAACATTAGCCCTTGAAAAAAGAAAAGAAAGAAATAGAGATGGAAAGAATAAGGTTGGCATAGCTAGAACTTGAAAAAAATAAATCTCATGACTTGGATTTGGATTGAGTGAATACTGAATAGTTCCCAATAAAAATTAGTTCTTAATAATGTGATAGATGTGGCTTAAATTGTAATCTTTCGCTGTAAGAGACTAAGACGCAACCTTCATACCAAAAACAATGACAAAAAAGGGAATCCTTTTGCTTCAAAACAACCCGCCATTGTAGACATGAAACGGTATTGTTGATCCTTTTGGTCAAATTATAAATTTAGGAGTATGCATCAAACTCACAACTCTGATGAATCAATCCAATTTGACATCTTGAATTCATTTTTTATATCTTGATGGGTTGGGTTGAAATTTTATTTTGAACCTTGAGTCGAGTCGATTTTGGGTTAATAATTTTTTAATAATTTTTTTTTCTAACTCATTTTGAAATATTATTTAGGCATATTATATATGTGAATTTTAAAAATTTATTAAATAAATTTGAAAGCACAACTAAAACAAGGCATGGCAAATTTTAAGCAAAATACAATGTACATTGGGTTAGGTTTCTCAATACGACACACCAACCACTAAGGTATGCAATTTTTTTTTTTTTTTTTTGGTGGAGAAACACTAAGGTAAGCAACCTGACTATGTCCTTTATGGAACTTCTATTATATTCATTTTAATTTTAGAGGAACAGCACCAGTCACTGTTGATGAATAGTACTCCAAAAAAGTAAGGAGACAAGACACTACTCATGAACAATAACTGTTACTATTCATGAACAGTACCCTACACAATAATCCAGAAGTACTATTTGCTTTTGGTGGAAAATGTTTTTACCCCCAGTAAAAGCATTTCACCTTTTGAATTTTCAGCAATCTTTAAAAGAATCCAAGGCTCTCTCCAGTCTATATAAGGCAGCTCAAGTTTCGTTCTGAAGCAAGCAATGTTTAAGCAATGTTTTAGCAAAACCACCTTCCCTTCTCATTACAACCCTTAGTATTGTAATCAGATGGCGACCTCAGTTTACACTTGTAACACCTTAACCGGTCTTCACAACTGTTACCCTATGGCCTTAGTTGGCCTTTCAGTTTGTAACCATATGGCCCCGGTTGGCCTCCCCCTTTGTCTCACACTTACCCCCTTTTGGTATCAGAGCCAAGTTGGCCGATAATAGTTGTTGTAAGTTGCATTTTATTTTCAATTAAGTTGGCAGGTTATACCGCCATAGTTATCATTATGATCGTAAACAATCACAACCTAATTATCTTTATCTTCAAACTTTTGGATCTAACCTTAAATTTGAAATAGGGTGTTGTACAAGACGATTGTCTAATTTCGTGCAAACTACAACCTCTTGTTGCCACAGTCCTAACTTTTAAGCTTAAACGCCTCACTCCAGCTAAATGGCCACTCGGCTTAGGACACCGGTACTAATTGGGTTAACAAACAACATAGATCTGGTCTTACATGTCTCAAGTCTCAACTGTACACATCTGCAACATTTTGTTGGGATAAACACAGAAACAGGAAGAAGCAGACAACTGGGATATAACTGGTCAACTTGAACAAATAATTATAGAATGATAAATAGATAAATTAAGAAGGAGGCTTAGCCTACCAACTAAAGATGTTAGTGAAATCACTAAACCAATAAACAATAATGGAGAAGAAATAGTAGATGAAGAAAGTGATGAATGGTAATGGAAGAGTTATCAGAAAATAGATGTAAAACAGGGCGAAAATGGGTATTTAGCCATAATTTTCCAACTATATAATTAGTAGTTCTAGTTTCCAAACTATATTATTTACTAGCATCTTGAGTCTAAAAGACTCGATTTTGACATATAAATCGAGTCTTAAAAACTCGATTTCCATGGTTTGATGTGGCATATTTTTCCATGTGGCGACCACATAAAAATCGATTGTCTAAGACTCGATTTCCAACCCTTATAAAAGGAACCCAGAACAGAACAGAACAGAACATCTGAGAAGAACCCAGAGAAAGAGAAAAAAAAAAAAAAAAACCAAAAACAGAAAGAGAGAAGATTGAGATTGGAGTGGGTGAGCCAGGTAGACCATCACCATGCACGACCCAGCCGAGAGACCTAGGTTGCGCACCGGCGCGACCTAGGCCCCATCGCAAGCGCGCGCGGGGGAATTTAACATAATTAATTGATTGAAATTAATGATATGCTGAAAATAATGATAACTATGGCGGTATAACCTACCAACTTGATTGAAAATAAAATGTAACTTACAACAACTATTATCAGCCAATTTGGCTCTGATACCAAAAAGGGGGTAAGTTACAGACAAATAGGGAGGCCGATTGGGGCCATATGGTTACAAACTGAAAGGCTGACTAAGGCCATAGGGTTATAGTTGTGAAGACCGGTTAAGGTGTTACAAGTGTAAACTGGGGTTGCCATCTAATTACAATACTAAGGTTTGTAATGAGAAGGAAATGTGTCTTTGCTAAAACATTGCTTAAAAATCGCTTGCTTCAGAATGGAACTTGAGCTACTTTATATAGACTGGAGGGAGACTTAGATTCTTTTGAAGATTGTTGAAAATCCAAAAGGTGAAATGCTTTTACTGGGGGTAAAAACATTTTCCACCGAAAGCAAATAGTACTTCTGGATTATTATGTTGGGTACTGTTCATGAATAGTGTCTTGTCTTCTTGCTTTTTTGGGGTACTATTCATCAACAGTGACTGGTGCTGTGGATGAATAGTAGCCTGTCTAAAATCCTGCTGAGTGCAGGTACTGTTCATAACAGTGACTGGTGCTATAGATGAATAGTAACCTGTTCTGAATAGTGACTAGTATTATTCAGAATATCTTAATCGCTATCCAAATTGTAACCATCATAAGGGTCTTGAGAGTGCTGGAAGGGATTAATTGGATTGCAATTGACTGAGGCTTCTGAAGAGGCAGGAGAAACCTTTTCTTCTGACTCTAACTTCTTAGATTGGATGAGCAATTGCTGGACAAGATCTTTTAACTCTTTACTAGATTTTCTAGTGATCTGGACAGAGTCTAGGCTAGACTGAGACCTTGTATTGTGAGCAATGGCTCTTTGAACTGGAGGAGGGAAGTCCTAAACTGGTGAATGATGATCGGATCATTCTTAGGGCTGGCAATTCTTCACAGTGAGGTTGCCAGTCTGTATCATAAGCATCAGATGGATCTCCATCATGGGGATCCTAAGGAGGATTATAGTTGCAATCATGCTCATGATAAGTAGCATATTAATTGCAGAATCCACAGTATAACAAGGGTTCATACTCTAGTTTCCTAATGATGAACCTCCCTGGATTGCAGTGGAATAAGGCCTAGTTGTGAATACTGAAATTCTTCTTGTGCTTCCTACAAAATGATAATTTTTCCATAGGTCCTGGGTGGTGTTAAGAATTTCATTATTGAAGTAATTTCTCCAACAATTTGCAAGAGCATGGGGATTTCTGTAAGACAAATGAGAATCTCCTTCATACCAGGGGCCTTGATGGGAGTACCCATTGATGCCATCTAATTACAATACTAAGGGTTGTAATGAGAAGGGAATGTGTTTTTGCTAAAGCATCGCTTGCTTCATAATGGAACTTAAGTTGCCTTATATAGACTGAACGGAGCCTTGGATTCCTTTAAAGATTACTGAAACTCCAGAAGGTGAAATGCTTTTACTGGGGGTGAATACCTTTTCCACCGAAAGCAAATAGTACTTCTGGATTATTGTGTCGGGTATTGTTCATGAATAGTAACCATTATTGTTCATGAATAGTGTCTTTTCTCCTTGCTTTTTTGGGGTACTGTTCATCAATAGTGACTGGTGCTATGGATGAATAGTAGCCTATCTGAAATCCTACTAGGTGCTGGTACCGTTCACTATATATATATATATATATATATCTTATTTTATATTATATTATAAATTGCACCTCAATCTATTATTTGATAATTTAATTAGGGATTCAAGAATTATGTTTTTACATGTGATGATAAGAATGTACAATTTGTTGAATAGAGTTTTATTTCATAATATAATGATTTTTATTTCAAAGAGTACTGAACACATTTTTTTTTTTTTAAATACTTGTTTTTACTTTAAGTTGTGGAAATTCATTTGAAAGTTGTTTTTTTTTTTTTGAGGAGTAATTTATTTGAAGTTGTTTAAATTTTTTTAGATATTTTTTAGTAATTTTTGATAATTTTTACAAATTTAATACTTTTATTTGTATTTTAACTATTATTAAATTAATTTTGACATTATTATGGTTCAACTTGGTCCGACCATAAAAACCTTAAACCTTTTGATTTTCTAGTTCTTTAAATGGTTCTGTTTTTAAAACAATGTTAAATCCTATCATAACTTATGAAGAATATTTCTACAAGGCAAAAATAGGCTAACTCAAGTTAGTTGTCCGAAGACACCCCAGCCAACCAACGACATCCTAGTAGTCCGGTGACACCCTAGTGTTCTTCAGTGCAAGTGCGTGCCTTCCACTCCACATCTACATAGATATGGAAACTCGTGTACTACACCAAAAGATCCTCCCACCAACCCATTTCATGTGGATATGGGAATTGAACTCTTTTGTCATTAATTCCATTCCTCCCATTGCACTTCCTATTAGAAACGTGGTTAAAATCATGGGAATGTGGTTAGCTCTAAACAACTATATAAACACCAAATCTCCTCCATTCCAAGGTATGATGAGTGAAATTCCTTTATTCTTATTCTTCTAGAGCTCTTGGAGCTTTTGTGAGGTATTAACTTAATCATCAGAGAGTCATCGGCTAATAAGCCGACCCCACATTAACGCTCTCTGAGAGTATGTTCATTATTTTAAATTTTCTGGAGCTCTTTGTTTGGACTATCAACTTCTGACAATTTTTTGTGCATGATCAGCATAAATAGTTGTAGTTTGTTTTGGTATTATAAACCCTTAATCAAGTAATTATTGGGCCACAATATAATCTTATATGAATTAAGAAATTCCACAAAGGATATAATCAATTTTACAAAACTATTATGGTCAGAATTTTTAAGCTAAGATATTTACTACACACAAGAATACAACTTTTTCTTCTTGAAAGGAAAAACCATGAGACCAGCTCTAAACAAATCCACTATTCGAAATTCAATTAAAACATATTCTCAAGATTATCAAAAAGAAAGTTTTAAAACTTCAGGGGCCAAAATAAATACAGCTGTAGACTTCAAGGAACAAAAGTTTAAGTGAAAATTCAAATTCCATATGTATTTCTTTAGTTAATAAATAATATGTATAATCGAGTGGTGACAAGTTTTATTAGTGCCTGGGTGGTCCTATGTTATAACGTAATGCTGAGGATGCATAAAAAAAAAAGAAAAAAAGAAAAAAAGGTAATGCTGAGGTTAATTTAAGTAATGCGTCATATGAACCTAAAATGAAATATCTGTCCCTCTGAGAAATAAATATCTGTACTTTTATATTGCATTAAAAGGTGGAGGAATTTTCGTTCTGGTAAAGTTTATAGCATTCCAACCATCCAAACTGACCACTTCCTTATCCCTCTTTACCTGAAAGGAAATGTGCCTAATTCTGAAAGAGATTGTGATTTTGACCTATATATATAAAAACTTAAAAAGAAGAAACTTTTGAATTAATTAGTATATTCAGTTATTCTTTCTGCAAAAAACATGCATGAATCGTTGACTGTTAGTGCTAGTGGAAATATGTCATTTTTCTCTTGCGCTTTATGCTGCTTTGGAAACTAGCTTAAAGTTTCCACAGGTGCATGGTATTTTTTATTTGGTTTCTGCAAGCTGTAACATGTAATCTCAGTTGTGACTTATCAGATCGATGTTCGAAACACATATTAACATTTTTTCCTTTTAACTGAAATTTTTTGATGATCAGTTGTTAGCTCGATCTTCTATAGCGATTCTACAATAAATAGTAAAGAGTTTTTCACATAAATACATGTGTTCTTATGTGTGATTATTATTTGGATTGATAATATTGGTGATAATATTATTCAGAACCCAATTATAGTGGTATCAAACCTTGGTTGATTTAGTGGATGCTTCTTTTTTGTGTGAACTAAGATGGAAGAGAAGGGATTGCTTTGATTATGGTAGAGCTATCCCAAGAGGAAAGAAGATGAAAACAATTGATGGAATTTGATTCAAGGTAGAGATTGTTGGAAAATTGCCTCAAATTCCAATTGTGACTTGGAAAGTCAATTAGTTTTCCTAGTTGAAGAAGGAAAAATTAATTTAGGCTTCCTTTGTGTGGAAGGAAAGTCTATTCTTTGTTAAAGAGAGAATAGAAAAAGAGTCTTATAAATAGACAATGTTACAAAGAATTTGATGGTTTTGGTCCAAAGGTCCTTCCTATAGGGAGAGAGAATATAGAGCGTGAAACCAAGAGAGAGAAAAAATAGATTTTTGCTTGGGAGATAATGCAAGGAGAGAAACAAGCACACGAATCAAGGAGAATTTATGGGGCTTTGTTTGATGTTGAAAAAAGAAAGACAAAGAGAAGAAAGTTAGAGAGAAGAGAGCAAAGTGTTGCCATCTTCTAAAATATAGACAAGGAGAACCATGTGGAAAGGAGAAAGAAGAAAGTTAAATAATTAGTGTGTGTGAGAACAAAAAAAAGTTTTTTTTTTAACCGTGAGACATAAAAAGAGTGTGTGTGAGAGTAAAGAAAAATAATGAGAATTTGTTTTTAGCCATGAAACACAAAGAGAGTACATGTGAGAGCAAAGAAAAATAAGAGAGATTTTTCTTTAACTGTGAGACATACACAAGAGATATTGTAATTAATTTGATAATAATGAAATTGATTTGAAATTTGTCCAATAATTTTTTTCTTTAAAGAGAAATGGTTCTCCATGTAAATATGTGTTCTTGTGTATAATTGTTATTTAGATCGATAATATTAGTGATAATATTATTCGAGACCCAACATCTTCTATATCATGAAACATGCTGGATGAGTATAATGTAAACATTATGGTCCAAATTCCATGCGTGGTTTGTGCTCCACTTGCACCATATATATATATATATATATAATTGAAAGGGCATGAAAAATAATGCAATAGAGTACTGATGCATATGGAATATGAAATGAAAGGCACCACGAATTCAATCAAGTACCGGCAGATGAAGCTAAAAAGTGCTTCTACCTGTGTAGCATGTGTTTAAAATCTTGAAATAACCAATTTTTTTCATTTCATGCAAGAAGGAATTAGAGCTTTTTGCCAACGACCTTTAGGTCAATTAGCACTCTCTAATGTTTTTAATGGAATTATTCAGAATTCAAATATCTTTCCTTACGTGATATATATACATATAGAATTCTTTGTCACTACTGTGCTGGGGGTTTCTCTGCTGTGAAAAGGGATTAATTGGATTTGTAATTCAACCACAAACCGAGAGAATATGCAAGCTTAGGGCCCATGTGTTATACTCATGGTTAGATAGAAGGACATACAGAAAAGAAGAATATAATAACAACAAAAAGGAATAGAAGCGGCATGATTAAATGAAATGTAATTCTCTAATAAGATAGCAAAAGCATGGCTTAGAGAAATTAAGAAGCTTCTCCAAGTAGAACAATTATTGTTGGATTCAAATTGGCTTAACTATGACAGTCAATAATATAGATTAGTACTAAGGCATCCCAGTCTCTCTTCTAAGCTCTAGCTAAATTTGGAACTTGCCCAAATTCTCTTTTTCATGGTTTTGTGTTAGAACTTAGAACCAGTGAAAGAAAAGGAAGAAGTCATGCACCACATCCTCCACCACAAACTGTACCACATCCAGCAGCACATCCACCACCATATAAGTCGGTGTCGCCGGTAGAAGTTTTGTCCTTGGATACACCATCAGCACAAGAGAAGATTATGACTGAGATTAAAGAAATGGTAACCAAAGCAACCCAGAAGATTAGCCAAGCATGACTAATATCACCAATACCTCCATCCAAGTTGATAGCCTCTCTAGGTTCCCTCACCATTTACTTCCTCTCTTTTCTTTGTGAGATTTTTCAGTAAAGTGGCTTAATTTTCTTCTAGGGTGAGCATCTTTCACCTCTTGGGCTACTTATAGAAGCTCCAAGGTCAATGGTTTTTGCAACAATTATATGTCCTATGGTCCTATAAAACACACAAGTGGGATCTCTCTCTCTCTCTCTCTCTCTAAGACTTTATGTGATTCTCTTCGCTTGCATTAGAATTGGCAGGCAAAGCCACGAGTTTTAACATGAAGGAATATAGTGGGTCAACAGTGTCACTACAAACTTTAATAAATGGGCATATATTCATATATATCCCACTCTTTTTTGTCGTAAAACATAATAATCAATACTGTGTTTGAGAATCCAACTGTCAAAAGACTAGTGTATTAGTTCATTGGATTAATTAATCAATTATGGATAATTAAATTACGTATTTGGTATTTATTCTTTGTATCATATTTTAATTTGATCCATAATATTTTAATTATGTTAATTTAGTTCATAACCTTTTAATGTTGTGTTTAATTTAGTCATTGTCAATATCTTTTAAATAAAAATTTTTGATGCGGCAAATAGTCAAAATAAAAAATTAGTTTTTTTTTTTTTTCGATAACTAATTTTAAATGAGTAATATTAATTTTATAGATAAATATGTAAATATATCAAAGAGACTAAAATTTATTCAATCTAATTTTGTAGAAAACGTAGGCCTCAAGTTTTTTTTTTTTTTTTTTTTAATAATTCTATAAATGAAAGAATGATTTAAATACAAGATATCTCCGTTAAAAACCACTAAAAAATGTTACTTGAGTTTCAAAACTTTTGATAAATGTAAAGTTCATTCAAATATAGAGTTTATGAATTTCTTTGAGAACGAAGAAAAGTAGAACTCTATCTTTGGATATGTGTACTGTTCCTTTAAGGTTTCAAAGTAAAAAAAGGTACATGTTTTTCTCTAAAACTGATTCTGAAAACGAGTACTGCAGTTATTATTTGACGAATGACTTAAAATTGAATACTCAAACGGTTCAAATAAAACATTCAGGAAAGTTGTCTAAGTAAAAAAAAAGGTAATATTGATAAGGGTGGAAACTTTTCTTTTTTCTTAAAAAGAAAAAAAAATTCAATTATTATAGAATGAATCTTGCCGCCCCCCCCCCCCCTCCCCCACATAAAAATAAAAAAATAAAAAAGAAGAAAAGAAAAGAAGAGAGATTTGGGGGCTATTTGGTACATAATTTTAAACACATGTTTTCAATTTTTAAACAACATTACACGTATTTTCACACACTTTTTCACTCACACGTATTTAAAAAAAAACTAAAAAATTGTTGTTTAAACACATATACCAAATGGACCTTGAGATTTGAACTTTTGTTCTCATTAAATATATATAGACACACACACACACACCACACACACACACACAACACACACACACACACACACACACACACACACACACACACACACACACACACACACACACACACACACACACACACACACACACACACACACACACACAGAGAGAGAGAGAGAGAGAGAGAGAGAGAGAGAGAGAGAGAGAGAGAGAGAGAGAGAGAGAGAGAGAGAGAGAGAGAGAGATGGGTTTAAGTTACACCTGGTGTAACTATTGTAAAGTTACACATTTTTTACACCGTAAATTTCTAAAAGATCTAATGGTTAAAAAAGACACCATTAAATGCTATTACTTTTCACCTTATTACCTAATTGATACTAGCATTCTCTCTCTCCTTATTTATTGCTTTCCACCAAATAATATTTTCTTCAACACAATCTAACAAATATATATATATATGCTTTCCACCAAATAATATATATATGCTACGTTAAACATTTTCAAACTTCCAAAGTTCCAACCTGTTTCAAGTAAATAAATTTCCTTAAACTCTTCAATAAAATTAGGCTAGAAATTTCGGGTAATTATTATTTTTTTTTTGCCCTCTCTTTCAAATCTCTTGAAATGTATTTAAAATTGTTCCAAATGGCAAAGCACAAATTGGAACTTTCCATAAAACTCAATCACTTGAAACAAATTGGAACCTGGAAGTGTCAAATATTTGACATAGCATATGTATTCTGTTTAGGGATGACAATTTTTTCCTGCCCCGCTTAACCCTCCCCTCCCCGCTTCGCCCCCCGCAGGTTTTTCCCGCCTCGCAAAGGTGGTAGGGCAAGGATGGGGCAAGATTTTAGCCTGCACCTTGAGCAGGGTGAGAATGGGTTTAAACTTTTTAGACCCACCCGTCCTGCCCCTCCCCGTCCCCATCCCTGCCCCGCCCCGCCCTGCATTGCTAAGGTTATAATTGTAAATTTTTCATACCCTAAAACCCTACTATTTAAACAAACATATCAATAATAGCTTATTTCATTCTGCCCAATGTGGTTTTCTGCCTTTATTTTGTTATGTGTTATACTATGAGATTTTATTTTTTTTTTTTTTTTTTTAATGATCATTGTCTTGTTAAACACTTAGATATATTATTTAGTTTTTTTTTCTAAAAATTGATTTGATTTGTGGGATAAATTTAGTTGTAATTTCAAGTATATTTTTATTAATGAAACAGGTTTCATTAAAAAAATTATACTAGTTGTAGGGCAAATTAACAAAAAGAAGAGTTTTATGGGTGGGGCTGGGCTTCGTGGGTCCCCAAGGGGCGGAGATGGGGTGAGGAAGTTTTCCCCGTCATGCGGGGTGGGGCAGAGATGGGGCAAGACAAGACCATGCAGGGTAGGGACGAAGACCCCATCCTTGGCCCCGCTTCACCCCATTGCCATCCCTAATTCTATTCTGAGTTGCATATGGATATGGTATCTTAAGAAATGATTATCTTTCTTCGTAGTGGGGTTTGGGGGAAAAAGAAAAAAGAAAATTGGTTTCCCATTTTCACTATATTTATTATTTAAGCTAGCCAAGTCATGCAAGGAAACTTGGCTGAGTTTTGTTTGTGCTTTGCCATTTGGAACAATTTTAAATACATTTTAAGAGATTTGAAAGAGAGAGGAAAATAATAATAATAATAATTACCTGAAATTTCTAGCGTAATTTTATTGAAAAGTTTAATGAAATTTATTTACTTGAAACAGGTTGGAACTTTGGAAGTTTGAAAATGTTTAGCTTATCATATATATATTATTTGGTGGAAATCATATATATATATATATATATATATATTTGTTAGATTGTGTTGAAGAAAATATAATTTGTTGGAAAATAATAAATAAGGAGAGTGAGAGAATGCTAGTATTAATTAGATAATAAGGTGGAAAATAATAGTATTTAATGGTGTTTTTTTTAACTGTTAGATATTTTAGAAATCTGCGGTGTAAAAAATGTGTAATTTTACAAGAGTTACATATATATATATATATATATATATTAGACATTTTCGTTAATCGTTAATTGCAATACAATGTTTATGACCATATGGGTGGAATCTAACATGACGTAGAAGGTGACATTTTAATTGACCCAACGGTCGATTCATGATCGTTTGTCTTGGTTAAAGGGTCTAGTCAGCACCTACAATTATCAAATTGGCTCCCAGAGTTTCAATAGCACAATGATTTTGGAATACTTCTCCAACTTTTTGACTTGGGGAGGTTGCTACTAGTCCAATAGAATCTCCACATTAGTGTCCCATTAGGGATTAAAAATGTAATTATTGGGGCCTAAGTAAGTGGAGTCCTCTTTTAGTTGGCTTTCTGCAAAAGAAAACAATAATAGAATTGAAAATTAACATTATTTGGGTTGCACTCACACAACAATTAAGTAGATTGTGGAGGGCAATGAGAAATTGACTTTGGCCTTCACTAGATAAACTACGAAAAGTTCTGCATCCTTGTCATTTTTGTTGATTTTTTTTTCATAACCTAGCTTCATTGTTATGCGTGAATCTTGCCTCCAATCAGAGTCACAACTACAGTTTCTGTATCTATGTGAATTTTCTGCACGATTAAGTGATACCCACTTCAAATTTACTTGACACTCAGCGTAGAAGGATTGGTATACGAGTTCTAGTATGTCAGATATTGAACGGGTTTGAGATTCAAGTAATAGTTTAGTAGTAATAATATCTATAAATTTATGGAGTTTTATATCTGTAATTCAAATCTCACCTCCTTTCTCACTATCTATACCTATGGAAGAATTTTATTTATGGATTTGTCATAAACTAGGATTTTAATGGATTTATAGACTTACAGTATTGCCAAGTTTAAGTATAATTCAATTTCCTTCTCAAAAAAGAAAGAAAGTATAATTCAATTTATTGGTTTTGCATGCAAGTCTGTGTGCTATGATTGTATTAGCAGCTCTAGGGTTCAGTTCATGCTGTCATCAAAAGACAGTTTTAATTTTTAATTGATTAAGCTACTTGATATAGTTTGTTTTACCGAATTCATTAAAAACTTCCTAAATTGAAGACTACTCCTTAAGTCAGCTAATTTTTTTTTTTGGGAGAAAAGTCAGCACTCAGCAGTAATTTCAATCACCAAGTGAATTTGTTATTTTTTTTTCTTTAAAATACAGAACATGGTGAATTTTGGAAAATACTCGTATAATACCTGCATTGAACAACCACATTTCAATGGGGGAATTATTCATTAAATAACCTTTCCTTCTGTGAAGTGTGTTTGGTGAAAATGTGACATAGTGTTTAAGGAAAGAAAAAAAAAAATTTGATATTTCGGCAGGGGATTGTTTGGGCTTCGCAAAGTTCCATGTAAACACAATCTTAATCAGATTCATGGTGGAACTGTTGTAGTCGAACCAAGCGTGTGATTACCAACTTTGAAAGGATTATATAATGAATTATTGCAGCACCAAGGTGGCCTTTTTTTGGCATCCTGCATGTGCCAATGGACGATTAATATATTTATCATTTTGGTATTTTATATTATTATATGTTAACGTGTAATAAGTTGTGAGTCTTAGGCCCACCTTATTTATTTGTGTAGCATACATACTTGTACTATAAACATACTTGTACTACACACTTTGCTTCCTATATAAAAGCACTCATGTATATTTTATTACTTGAGAAATACAATAGTATTCTTTCAGTATTTCTAACATGGTATCAGAGCCTCTGCTCTGACCTTTCTCTTAGTAGCCTTGCCTCTCTTGGTGTTACTTCACTCTCATCGCTTCCGCCGTCACAGCAGCCACTCACCGTTGGACCTCCGATGTCTCTCAACCATTGTCCTTGAGTTACGGACTTGCAATTGCTATCGTTGAGGAGTCCCACACCAAAAAGACCATTGCCCTTGCCGTCTCTGCTGTGAATCTTGCTCCGATTAACTTTTTGCAGGTACCACTATGATTGTTTTGCCTCGATCTACTTAGCCGTGGAACTCTCATAGTCATTGGAGCCTTCATGTGCCCTTACGCACAGCCTAAAGAATTTGTATCTCAGTCACGCCCCATCCTCTGGTCCAGGTTGACGTCACCTGTAACATCATCATTATCACATCAGCCCTAGCTGATGTCATCATCTAGTCACTGCTTACATCATTGCCATGTCATTTGCTTACGTCAGCATCAGTCAGATGCTTACGTCATCCTGCTGATGTCATCACTGTTGACCATCGCTGTTGACTTAAAAGGTGAGTTTGACCGTTGACTTTTTTGTTGTCCATGTGCTTCTTATCTAGTTTTTCACGCAGATATTATTTTTGCAGTCTATTTTTGCATATTTTCCCTCTAAATGGATAAAAATGATATTTTTCTTCCTTGCCCCATCAATGCTATATTGGAGGGAAATAAGAATTACTTATCTTGATCTCAAGCTATGCGTAGTTTTCTTAAGGGTCACATGCTCAGGCAATATTGTGCTGGTACAATCACTATTCTTGTCAAGAGTCAACTAAAGAAGATATTGCCTTCATCAATCACATGGTTGAATGGGTTGGTCACAACCACATGATCCTCATTTGGATCCAAAACACCTCCATCTCCAATCTATTGGGCAGCTTTGATGATGCAAAATCTGCATGGGATATGTTGGCCAAAAGATACTCCACTTCTCACGAATCCATGGAATATTAGTTAGTGGTTGAGTTACATCGGCTCAGGCAAGAACCAGGATAATCTACCAATGACTACTATAATAAGCTTTGGTTTGTTTAGGACCAAATTAACCTTTCTGATCCAACTTGGGCATGCTCGAAGGATGCTCAGCAATATGCTACTATTCGAGATGGATTTCGTTTTTATGAATTCTTGATGTCACTTAACAATGACTATGAGCACATCCAAGGTCAGCTTCTTAATTGTAGTCCTCTTCCCTCTCTTAATACTGCTATAAATAGGGCTGTCCATGGGTTGGTCCGGGTCGGATTTGTGCCTAACCCAGAATCGACCCGCTGGAATCGGGTGGCAAAATATTGAACCCGCCGCCGACTGCCGGAGTAATCGGATCGGGCGGATTAGACCATCAACAGGTGGCGGTCGGGTCGGTCGGAGTTACAGATCTAAGAAGACGGCGAGAAAAACTCAGATCCTGCGAAAATCGCCTCGGATTTGATGAGATTTGGCCAAATCCGGCGAAAATCTCACCGGATTCGATGAGATTTTGCCAGATACGGTCAAAATCTCACCGAATCTAAGTGAAATATTGCCGAAATCTGGGTTTTTTCGCCGGGATCTAGAAAACTTTGGCCGGAATCTGGGTTTTTTTGGCCGGAATCCGGAAATTTTCGCCGGACTCTGTGTTTCTTCGGTCGGTTCGGGTTTTTCGGGTATTAGGGGAGGAAAACCGAGACCGACCTGCCGGAATCGGTTTCTAGGGTTGAAGAACCGCCGTCGACTGCCGGAGTAGTCAGGTCGGCCGGAATCGGGTCGGATCAGGTCGGTTTCCTCGGGTGGGTCGGGTCTCGGTTCATTCTGGACAGCCCTAGCTGTAAATGAGTTGGTTGGAGAAGAAACTTGTTTTGCAACCCTTCAAGCCCAGAATAAGCTTAATGTTCTAGCTATAGCTCCTTTTGCTCCCCCCACAGAGCAACCTCTGCAATTAGGGTTTGAGGCCTCTTGTTTTGGCAATCGTTGCAAGCAATTCAACAAAAAGTTCTGCTACTATTGCAAGTGTCTTGGCCACACTATTGAGACTTGTTACCGTTGCAACAAATCTACTGCTACTATTGCTATTATTGAGTCTACTCCACTAATGTTTTCCATCTCAACTATGTCCCAGTCTTCTGGATCCACTATCAATCTCTCCTCCACTAAACTACAGGACATCATAGCTCAGGCTATTCATATGACTGATTATGCATCTCTTTCCACTACTTTCTTAGTTTTACTTGGTAGGTCTCACTCTTGACTTTTTTGATTCTGTCTATTGTAATCACATGACACCTTACTCGTCCTTATTTTCCAAACTTGAACCTACACCACATCCTCTTAATATTCATATAGCTGATGGTTCCACTATGCATGGCAATAGTCTAGGTTTTGTTTCGACCTTCAACATTTTAGTTCCTGGGGTCTTCCATGTACCTGACTTATCCTATAATTTATACTCTGTGGGAAAATTAGTTGAACTAGGTTATCGCTTTATTTTTTTACTATTTTAGGTGTACTGTACAGGATCCAAGGATGGGGTAAGAGCTTGGGACCAGTCTTAGAGTTAGGCGTATATTTCCCATAGACAACCTTCATTTCCCATGGACAACCTTCATCTTCCACTAGTTGCTCCTGTTTCTGTTGCTGTTGCTATTGCAACCGTTGTGGTTTCTTCCTTACCTTCTCTCGCACTTTGGCAATCTCGTCTTGGTTATGCACCCTTTTCTCTGGTACAATAGTTAGCTTCTAAAGGTTTGTTAGGTTCTGTGTCCAAAGAAAATTTTGATTGTATTCGTGCTAATTAGGAAAATAGCCAATTTTGCCTTTCAATAATAATGAATCTATCTTTAATGGTATTTTAAAGTTAATTCATTCTAATGTTTTGGGGACTTTCTCCTGTTACTAGTATTGGTGGATCTTGATATTTTGTTGTCTTTAATGATGATTATTCTCGTTATAGTTGGATTTTTCCTATGAAATCTTGTTTTAATTACTACCAATCTTTAGTAACTTTGCAAAAATTGTTGAAACACAATTTTCCAAATGAATCAAAAAATTTTCAATCTGATAATGCTCTTGAATATACTCAATATGTTTTTCAAGCTCTTTTGCATTCCTATGGAACTATACATCACCTAACTTGTCTAGGTACCTCTCAACAAAATGGTAGAGCTGAACGAGAACTTCGTTGTATTCTTGACACTGTTTGTGCTCTTTTTCTCTCTGCCAAACTTCCTACCCCATTTTGGGGTGAAGCCGCTCTTCATGTTGTTCACACTATTAATTACATTCCAAGCATTGTCAACCATTATCAAACTCCATATGAGCGCCTTTCTGGGTCACCCCTTGACTATCATCACCTGCGCTCCTTTAGTTCTGCCAATTTCGTTCTTCTTTAGCCTCATGAGCATAACAAACTTAAGCCTCTATCCAAACTTTGTTGTTTCTTTGGCTATGGTAAAACTCAAAAAGGTATCGGTGTTATGATCCTGTCTCTCATCGTCTTCACATTTCCTGAAATGTTGTCTTTCGGAAACTCCGCTCCTTTGTTGAACTCTCTCACTTTTGTTCTTCCCTGACTACCTCCTCTGTTTTAAAAATCTTTTCAAACGAGTCACATCTTCCTTCTATAAATGCTCTCAATCCTCTTTTAGACTTCTCTATCCAACCACCAGATATTTTTTATGCTTCTCTTGGATCACCCTCAAATGAACAGGTGAAAGATGAACACGTTGATGACGAGCTACCCCACTTTGAGTTTAGGTACCTTGCTCTTGCTCCACCTAAAGATCTTCCACAAATCGGGTAAGATGCATTTCTGTACATTTACTTGACTATCATTGTTACATTGCCCTTGCTACACTACACGAACCTTACACCTATTGTGAGGCTTCCACTAATCTTTTATGGCAGATTGCAATGAAAGAGGAACTTGATGCATTATCTAAAATCATACTTGGGATTTGGTTACTCTCCCTTTGGACAATCTGTGGTTGGTTATAAGTGGATTTACAAGATCAAGACTCGCTTTGATGGGTCCATTGGGCGCTATAAATCTTGTCTTGTTGCAAAAGGTTTTACACAAGAGTAGGGTAATGATTATGAAGAGACCTTTTCTCTGGTTGCTCATATCTCATTTGTTCGTGCCCTCTTAGTTGTTGCTGCTGCTAGTAAATGAGACATTTTTTAGATGGATGTCAAAAATGCATTCCTTAATGGGGATTTAAGTGAAGAAGTTTATATTCAACCTTCTCCTAGTCTCTTTGTTGAATCTAACAAAGTTTGTCGCATTCGACGTGCACTTTATGGTCTTAAACAAGCTCCATGAGCTTGGTTTGCCAAGTTCAACTCCACAATCTTTCACTTAGATTATACTGCCAGTCTTTATGATTCTACTTTATTTCTTTGCCACACCGACAAAGACACTATTTTGCTTTTCATATATGTGGATGATATGATCATAACTGGTAATGACCTTAGTGTCATTCAAGAACTCAAGGATTTTCTCAATCAGCAGTTTGAGATGAAANTCAAAAAATTTTCAATCTGATAATGCTCTTGAATATACTCAATATGTTTTTCAAGCTCTTTTGCATTCCTATGGAACTATACATCACCTAACTTGTCTAGGTACCTCTCAACAAAATGGTAGAGCTGAACGAGAACTTCGTTGTATTCTTGACACTGTTTGTGCTCTTTTTCTCTCTGCCAAACTTCCTACCCCATTTTGGGGTGAAGCCGCTCTTCATGTTGTTCACACTATTAATTACATTCCAAGCATTGTCAACCATTATCAAACTCCATATGAGCGCCTTTCTGGGTCACCCCTTGACTATCATCACCTGCGCTCCTTTAGTTCTGCCAATTTCGTTCTTCTTTAGCCTCATGAGCATAACAAACTTAAGCCTCAATCCAAACTTTGTTGTTTCTTTGGCTATGGTAAAACTCAAAAAGGTATCGGTGTTATGATCCTGTCTCTCATCGTCTTCACATTTCCTGAAATGTTGTCTTTCGGAAACTCCGCTCCTTTGTTGAACTCTCTCACTTTTGTTCTTCCCTGACTACCTCCTCTGTTTTAAAAATCTTTTCAAACGAGTCACATCTTCCTTCTATAAATGCTCTCAATCCTCTTTTAGACTTCTCTATCCAACCACCAGATATTTTTTATGCTTCTCTTGGATCACCCTCAAATGAACAGGTGAAAGATGAACACGTTGATGACGAGCTACCCCACTTTGAGTTTAGGTACCTTGCTCTTGCTCCACCTAAAGATCTTCCACAAATCGGGTAAGATGCATTTCTGTACATTTACTTGACTATCATTGTTACATTGCCCTTGCTACACTACACGAACCTTACACCTATTGTGAGGCTTCCACTAATCTTTTATGGCAGATTGCAATGAAAGAGGAACTTGATGCATTATCTAAAATCATACTTGGGATTTGGTTACTCTCCCTTTGGACAATCTGTGGTTGGTTGTAAGTGGATTTACAAGATCAAGACTCGCTTTGATGGGTCCATTGGGCGCTATAAATCTTGTCTTGTTGCAAAAGGTTTTACACAAGAGTAGGGTAATGATTATGAAGAGACCTTTTCTCTGGTTGCTCATATCTCATTTGTTCGTGCCCTCTTAGTTGTTGCTGCTGCTAGTAAATGAGACATTTTTTAGATGGATGTCAAAAATGCATTCCTTAATGGGGATTTAAGTGAAGAAGTTTATATTCAACCTTCTCCTAGTCTCTTTGTTGAATCTAACAAAGTTTGTCGCATTCGACGTGCACTTTATGGTCTTAAACAAGCTCCATGAGCTTGGTTTGCCAAGTTCAACTCCACAATCTTTCACTTAGATTATACTGCCAGTCTTTATGATTCTACTTTATTTCTTTGCCACACCGACAAAGACACTATTTTGCTTTTCATATATGTGGATGATATGATCATAACTGGTAATGACCTTAGTGTCATTCAAGAACTCAAGGATTTTCTCAATCAGCAGTTTGAGATGAAATATCTTAGACATCTCAGTTACTTCTTAGGTCTTGAAATCACTCATTCCACAGATGGTCTTTATATTACTCAAGCCAAGTATGCTTCTGAATTTTGTTTCAAGCTAGACCCACTGATAGCAAGACTATTGACACTCCAGTTGAACTTAATGCGCATCTGACTCCCTTGAGAGGGGGGGGGGACCATTGTTTAATCCCTCTTTTTATAGACAATTGGTTGGCAGCTTAGTTTACATCACTGTCACTTGTCCAGACATTTCCTATGTTGTTCACTAGGTGAGCCAATATCTGTTTGCTCCATGATCAACTCACTATGCAGCTATTTAGTGCATTCTTTGATACCTAAAAGACACTCTCTTTCATGGTTTTTTCTACTCTACTCAGTCTCCTCTTGTTCTCTGTGCATTATATGATGTTGATTGGGTAGGAAATTCCACTGATCAAAGGTCAACCACTGGTTATTGTTTTCTTCTTGGTTATTTCCTGATTTCTTGGTGAAGTAAGAAACAAACCGTTGTGGCTCGCTCCAATACTGAAGCAGAATATCATGTCCTTATTGATACCACATCTAAGCTCCTTTGGCTTCGATGGCTTCTTGAGGATTTATGTGTGTCTACATCCTCTATTATTCCTCTTTATTGTGACAACTAGAGTGCCATTCATATTGCTCACAATGATGTCTTTCATGAATAGACTAAACACATCGAGATCGATTATCATTTTATCTATTATCATCTTATCCATGGTGCTCTTAAGTTATTCTTAGTCTCCTTTAAAGATCAACTTGCAGATATCTTCACTAAGTCACATCTTAAGGGACACCTCCATGCTTTGATTGACAATCTCAAGTTGGTCTCATACCTACCTTGAGTTTGAGGGAGGTTGTTAACGTGTAATAGGCTATGAGTCTTAGGCCTACCTTGTTTACTTATATAGCACACATACTTGTACTACACACTCTGCCTCCTATATAAAGGCACTCATGTATATTTTATTACTTAAGAAATACAATACTATTCATTCACTATTTCTAACATTATATATATATATATATTGTTAGGTTCTAAAGGTTTAGAAATTTATGTATTTAGAACTCTAATTTGTAATATTGGCAAACCATGATCAAAACAAAATGTTTAGTCTTGTTAAAGTGTGCTCAAAGGTGTTTAATTATTGTAAAGTTGGAATCGAGAGACTGTAGATGCATTGGGGCATTTCGGTCTGGCTCGATCGATCGAAAGTCGACCAGATTGCGTTTTCTGTAGAATTTCCAACTCAGCCCTAACTCATTAAACGTTTAGGGTTTTATGTTTTTGCCCTTGGTATAGAAGGCAAAACCCTAGCCACGTTTTTAGAGTTGCTCCAGTTGTATTGTTGCTCATACATTGCTGTTTTGTGTAAATCTCTTGTGAGATCTAGAGGAGCTTTCCTTTACACAAAGCTTAGGGTTTTCAAGGTAGAGATAATATCAACATCTTGATGATCAACTTGGTTGCTACCATTGAAGCTTAAAGAATATCAAGCGTGGGTGCTTGTAGCTGATTGAAGAATTCAAGAAAGAAGGAATCCGTGGATTCGGAGCTTGCACGTGGTCGTGTCAGTAAGTTCTACTGGTGGGTAGCATTAGAAAGTCAAGCGGGGAGCTTGTAGTCCTTTTGTATGAACTTCGATTCTTTCATAGTGGATTAAGGTTTGCCTTGAGGATCGGTGGGTCAAATCCTCCCCAGGTTTTTACTGTGTAGTTTCCTAGGTGATCATATCATTGTGTCTTTTATTATTCCGCTGTTTTATTATTTTGATATGATTATTTGATTGCTTTAACCTAAAATTGCATAATTTGACTAAGTAACAACTTGGCTAATTAATCTAAACTAACCAATCTGGTTGTTTTAAGGGTAAAAAAAAAAAAAAAATGAGGCAAAAATACAAGAAACTTACATGATTGCAAACTTTTGTTCTAGGAGATGTGGGAGTTATAGGATGTAACTCTTTAGGTGATAGTCTCTTTTAAATTCTATGTGATGGATTATGTAGACTTTGTGATTGAATGCTATTCACATATCACCTAACATGTTTCTCAAGGTTTTGCTAGTTGCACACACTATACAAGTTACTCTTTGTTAAACTTTGTACATGTTATTGTGTGTGTTTTTGGTCTGACCAACCAAGTTTGAAAATACTTTGAGAATTATGCAAAACATTTTGTTACTTGAAAATTTAAAAAGAGAATGACTGTTATTTTCTTTGGCGAAACTGGGATTAAATTTGAGTTTTTTTTTAAAAATCATTTCATCTCATACTCATGCATTTTATTTTCATAATTTACTGCTTTGAGGAATTGTTTTTCAAAATAAGGTTTTGTGTTTTTCAAAATTGTGTTTTTTTTCTCTCAAAATTTTTGTGAGCCTCTACCCAATTTGATCGATCCATTCTGATTTTCGATCGATCGAAAAAGTGCTTTAATTTGTTTAAAAATGACAGTCTCATTCGATCAATCGAATGTATTTTTCGATCAATCAAAAGTCGCGAATCAGGTTTTTAAAAACATTGTTCTTGACCTTTTCAAACACTTTTCAAAAGTTTTTTTTTTTTTTTTCAAACTTTCTTTCTCTCTCCGACGAGGCAAGGGTCCACAGTCAATTTTTTGTCGTTTTCCTCCGAATCTTTTGCAAAATTTCTCTTTCCTCAAGCCGGTAAGTCTGTTTTGTCCTTCCTTTTTGAGTTTATTTACATTTTTCATGCATTTATGCTCAAAATTTCGGACCTTCTACTTTTTGGGATTTTTGATGATTTAAGCCTAATTATGTGTAATTGATCAATGGTTTTTTGTGGGGACATGCTATAAACATGATCTTAATGGTTTAATTTGATCAATTTTGGGTTTTGTGAGAAATTGAAAATTCTAGGGTTTGTAATTGATCCGAATTGGGGATTTTTGTTCAATTGGGTTTAATTGATGAAATTGGCTTGTTGTTTTGATGAAATTGGTTATTCTAATCTGTTTTCAACACTGTGTGATGATCAATTCATCAATTTGTTTCAAAATTATCAAGTGATTTTTCAAATTTTTTAGGGTTTTTGTTAGAAACTCTATGTTCAAGCCAATTTTGTGAAATTGAACCTAATTCGAACTTGTTTACTGCATTAGTTCATGCATCACAACATTGTTATTGTTCATGCATCATATAGATTTTTATTTATTTTTTCTTATGCTAACTTGCAGTCTGCCCTTGGTTTCGTTTTCTTTCTTTTGGTTTTTTCTTTGTGTCTCTGTCCTTTCCTTAGCATCATGCCTAGGAAGACTAGAGCCCGTAGGACTATTCCCTCATCTTCTCCATCCCCTCCTTCTTTTGACCGTGAGAGATTTTCGAGTGAGAAAAACCAAGAGCTGTTTGAGAAGCTAAACCTTAAGAGAAAGATTTGGGCTGAGCATTCTGTTCTCTTAGATGAACTTGATCCTGCCATTAGGGCAAACTTTGAGCGTCGGGGCTGGTTACCCTTGGTGGATATTTCTGATCCTCCTCCACCTTCTACCTTGATTAGAGAGTTCTTTTCGAACATCTCTATCCGCATCTATGATTCCAACACTTTGGTAAAGAGTTGGATACGAGGCGTAGAATACACCATTACTCCCCGGGTAGTGGCTGATGCTCTAGGAGTACCCTTGGTCCAGAATCCTGTCTATCCTTATGATGAGTCTCCCGAGTTGAGTGACGTCTTGTCTTACATCACTGGGGCTTCTGTCCAGTGGGGTTCTGATCCTAGGATCACTTCTGCTGAGCTCTCCGGGTTGCACTATTTGTTCTTTAGGATAGCCTGTCATTCTATCTGGCCCATCTCTCATGTTCACACCATTCCTCTTAAGAGGTGTGTATTTTTGTACACCCTGATTACTGATGCTCCTATTAGTTTTCCTCATCTCTTTCTTCGTTCTTTGAACGATGTTTATAGGAATTCATCTACTACTCATGCTCTTGTGCATCCTATTTTTATTCATAGGATTTTGTTTTTTCTTGATCTTAGTGGCTTTCCTTCCTCTGAGCCCGTTCATGTGATAGCTCCCATAGGTGCGTCTTTTCTTAGACAGAGGGCCGTTCATCTTCGAGCTAGCTCTAAACACCCTAGGTCTGAGCCGTCTAGTAGCGCACCTCCTCCTTCTTCTTCTACAGGTCTTGCTGGTGAGGATGTTCCTGATCCAGTTGGTGATGATGCTGTTGCTGCTGCTGTTCCTCCACCTTCTTCGACCGACTTTGATGTTTGTCGTACTCTGGAAACTGTCATGACCGTTCAGGCGGCTCATGGTCATATTTTGGTGGACTTACTAGATGAGATTCATGCTCTGCGAGCCAACTTGGCGCGTCTTCATTCATCCTTTCCTCCACCTTTTGATAGCGACTTGTGATTGCCCTTTGGCATTCTATCACAAAAAGGGGGAGTGGAGTTTTTGACTTGTAGAGGAGATTTTGTAGTTAGGGGGAGTTTTTCTGTTTTTGAGGCGCTTATGGAGTTTTTAGATTGTATCTAGGTGCTTCACTTTGTATATCATTTTTGGGGTTATTCATGTTAGGGGGAGTAACATTGATTGATATACATGTTATATTCATTGATTCTTGTTGCTTTATGATTCACTGCTTATTGATTTATATTTATGAGTTGTTCATTCATATATGTCTTTATTCTGTATTGTGTGAATCTTACAAGAATGTTAATACCTGTTGTTTTATTCTTTTCTGTCACACATGCGTTTATGCGTTTGTTGAATATTTCAAGAAGATACAAGTTGATTCAACAAAGCTGCTGTCTACACTTGCAACCGATGGATAGTAGTTAGGGTTGAATTTGAGTTTATGAGCATTATTTTTGTAAATGGCTTTTTACTTGTAAACTTTGAGCTTTTGATTAGGGTTTTGTCACGGATTGCCAAATGGGGAGTTTGTTAGGCTCTAAAGGTTTAGAAATTTATGTATTTAGAACTCTAATTTGTAATATTGGCAAACCATGATCAAAAAAATATGTTATGTCTTGTTAAAGTGTGCTCAAAGTTGATTAATTATTGTAAAGTTGGAATCGAGAGACTGTAGATGCATTGGGGCATTTTGGTCTGGCTCAATCGATCGAAAAATAGATTCGATCGATCGAAAGTCAACCAGATTGCGTTTTCTGCAGTTTTTCCAACTCAACCCTAACTCATTAAACGTTTAGAGTTTTATGTTTTTGCCCTAGGTATATAAGGAAAAACCCTAGCCATGTTTTTAGAGTGGCTCCAGTTGTATTGTTGCTCATACATTGCGGTTTTATGTAAATCTCTTGTGAGATCTAGAGGAGCTTTCCTTTACACAAAGTTTAGGGTTTTCTAGATGGAGATTACTTTAACATCTTGATGATCAACTTGGTTGCTACCATTGAAGCTTAAAAAATATCAAGTGTGGGTACTTGTAGCTGATTGAAGAATTCAAGAAAGAAGGAGTCCGTGGATTCGGAGCTTGCACGGGGTCGTGTTAGTAAGTTCTACTGGTAGGTAGCATTAGGAAGTCGAGCGGGGAGCTTGTAAGTCCTTTTGTATGAACTTCGATTCTTTTATAGTGAATTCTGGTTTGCCTTGAGGATCGGTGGGTAAAATCCTCCCGAGGTTTTTTATCTATTTGGTTTTCCTGGGTGATCATATCTTGTGTTATTTATTATTCCACTGCTATATATTCTTAATATGATTGTTTGATTGTTTTAACCTAGAATTGCTTAATTTGACTAAGTAACAACTTGGCTAATTAACTAGGCTACTCAATCTGGTTGTGTGTTAAGGGGTCTAAACTTCTGTCAGATATCATTATCATAAATGTTTTAGTATCATTTTTAAAATATAAAAAAACAACAACAACAATAACAACTAAAAAAAATCCACCATAAGTGATCCAATTTAGAAATCAACCAAAAATTATTCAATCTAATATCACTAAATTTTTTTTTTATTGTTATTATTGTCATTATTATTATTATTATTATTCTAGGTATGGTTCAAAAAAAAATTTCTGTTGGGATATGCATATAAATCCATTCTCTACAATAGTCTACCATATTATTTTCTTGACAGAAAAGAGGAAATGGCTAAATTTGCTTTTATTTTTTTAAGTTGCTTCCAGTAAACGATCACAACGTTTCAAAAAGGAATTAACCACAACCGAAATAGCTTTAAGAGGCTGAAATGTTCGGGGTGAAATCCTCAACTTGGAGCTTAGAACAAAATTTGTCACTACAATTGTTTCCAAGGTTGTGAGTTGTGACAGTCAAACAAAATACTTGGTGCCAAAATAAAGCATACGTATTCTTTTCATTCTTATTTTTTGGCTTTGTTTTGGTCATCAATCATTATTGTGGTTTAGATGTTTTCAATTTTAAAACTCTTTTTTTTTCTTTTTTCTTTTTTTGAGAATCCAATTTTAAAACTATTAAATCTACCGGTTCTATAGTTTTGGAAAAAATGGGTTAGATTTCTTGGACCTGAGTATCGAAAGTAAATAAAACTGTCACTACCCAAAAAAAAAAAAAAAGTTAGTTTTTTTTTCCGAGGGTCAACATCCTTGATGACCTTCGAACAAATACTGTCGAGAAAGAATTTCAACGGCTTACACTACCCTCGAAACTAGTGCATTATCTTTATATTAGATTGCCAGCACACTAAAATTTTAAAAATAAAAGTATGATAACCTATTTCTAACCCTCAAAATAAGATTTTCTCTTTTCTTTTCTTTTTTTTAATTTACAAAAAAACTCACAACCACGCACATAAACGTTAAAGAACAACATATTTAAAAAAAATCTATATTATATCCAAACACAAATATCAAAACTTCAGATGATTAGTCCAAAATAATTCAATTGCATTTTCACAAAGTAATATATTAATCATTGCACAGAGAAACAAACATATTTTCTTATTCACTCCGATTCCAAGAACCACCACCAATTGCATGTGAAATTAACCAAAAGGCTCCTTGTTGTAATATACTAATTATCAAATTAACTAAACATAAAATAGAGTTTTTGAAATTAGCATCTAACTCTAATATCAAAACCACAAAATCAACATCAATTACTAATATAATAAATTGAGAGGCATCAATTTTAAAGAATTCAAAACCTTAGATACTACAATACACAAAATCAAAATCAAAACACAGCATTCACCTTTTTTTTTCTCAAGAAACAAACAGAGTTAAAGAGAGAGAGGGTCTGTAAACAAATAGAGTTCGGATATGTTTGATTTCTAAGAATTGTGAAATGATCTTTACAGAAAATGAGAGGATATGTACAGTGGTGGCATTTTAGCTCGTCGTCGATGATGAAGCTACAAATGTGCAAAGAAAATCAGACAAATGCAAAGAAATTCAACAAGAAAATGTGGGAAAAGTTGAAAATCAACTTGAACTAGTGTTTTTTTGAGAAAGAGACTAAGGGTTTTTACTTATTTTTTTCTTTTTTTAGAGAGAGAGAGAGAGAGAGAGAGAGAGAGAGAGAGAGAGAGAGAGAGAGTTTCTAANTTAATTAATAAAGTAATGTGTAAAACAAACCATTTTTAAAATTGTATATTACAATGTTGTTGGTATTTTTATTTATTTATTTATTTATTTTTCTTCTTTTAATTATTGGTTTTAAATTTTGGTTTCTTGGTGTCACTTCTTCCTATTCACCAAATTTCACTCAACTCTATATCTATGATATATAGAGAATGAAATAGATCATAAAATTCAAGCGGTGGTTTGTAAAGATAGCAAAGATGATGTAGATCCTGATATTGTTCTTGGATTATTGGAAATGTTAGATGATTGTAGTCAATCGGTTAAATTTTTTAGAATATCAAGGGATAGATTTAGTAGATCTGAAATGTGAAATGACAAAATTTGCTTGGTTTGGTAGTAAGAATTTTCTTTTGGTGATTCACAAAATGATCCTTAACAAATTACTATTATATATATATATATATATATATATTTTTTTTTTTTTAAATTTCAAATAAGTTTAATCACAAAATGATCATTAATAATATATCTCATACATCGCATGCCTTTGCAACTAGTATATATAAAACCAAAAATATTTGACTTTTGGTTGACTTCTTAATATTTTTCTTTACAAACTTTTGAGGTTTTAGAATTTTACACTTAAAATCTTACCAAATCATATTTTCTTTAAATAATAGAATATAAACAAAATTATAATAAATGTCTATTAATAATTACTATAATTATTTATAAACAACAAATATAATTAAAAAATATAATATTTTATTAAAATTTTACATTTCACGAATAACCAAATATAGTGTATGTATATATATATATATATATTCAATACCAACATTCCAATTTATATCTAAAAAAAAACCCAACTTTTTAATTGGGTGGTTGTCCCGAGAAGGCTAAGGGGGTGATCATTTGAGCAACGCAACATGGTGTGGTGTTATGACCTATTTATTCAAAATGGATTTGCATATAATTCTTCATTATCATTTCAGTTGTCTAGATCGAGTTTGTGTATCGTTTTACTAGTTTGGATAGGAGGAAATTAGAACTCTTAATGCGAATCCTGCTTCTTCCCTGGACAAACGGACACCAATAATTCACAAAAGTTAACTCATAATTAAAACTGAAGAACATGTTGGGCCTCTCTAGAGCTGACATAAATTTGAAGGCCTTATACCTCTTTTATCTTTACCATAATATTATTATTTACAAGTAACTATGGAATTTCCCCACTTTCATGATACAAACTTTCAAAAGTTATGATCTTGACTGTTTATTTTGACTAGATTTCTTTTTTCTTAAGAATGTGTGACTCCTATAAGAAGAATATAAGTGATTATATACAGGATGGTTTGTGCGGTCACAATCTTTATCTGATTTTCTTTTCTTTCACGGGCCCTCTTGGAATTTTGTTCAGGAACTTCGAATCAATCGTTTTGTACTTCCTCTTCAAGTCTTGGATCACTTCGCCGACGAAATAATCAACATGGTCCTCATATCGATCATACAGAAATGGCAGTGTTTCCATGCTAAGAATGCCTTCATGCACACAATACAGCAAATAGAAAGACCAATTTAGTTCGTAGCTCGAATTAATTATGTAACATCATGGACAAAGAAGAAAAAAAGTGACAAATTCTTACCCAAATAAAGGAGGTTCAGGAAGCTGAAATAGTTTCCAACCACTGATAATGCATAGAGAGAAACAATTGCCTGAAAATTTATAAAGGGAGACCTTATACATATAGGAGTACTTAATTGTGTTGAATTTCAGTCTAATGGAGGAAAAATGGTTAATTTATATACCAAAAGGAAGGGTGGTATCTCTCTTCCGTATGCAATCTCTAGGAACTTCGACAAAAACTGGTTGAATCTTTTGTGGAAGGTGGAAGCTATTTCTCTCATTTCAGACTCATGCAAGATATTTTCTGGGATATTGGGAGGATTCCTGAAGAAAATTTAATAGTTAAGATAAAGGAAATGCGTTGGTTAAACTTTCTCAAGAAAAAAAAAAATGTTCATCCTATGCAATTAGCTTCTTTAGTTTAGTTTTTTTTTTTTTTCTTTTTTGTCAAACACCTCAATGGAAAATTCTTGATTTTGAAATATATGACGTCGCTCAATATTGAACTATACTTATGAATGTCAAATTATGTCTTTGTTTTTTAGGGTGAAGTGTGTGTATTGGTTTAATCATCAATGTAATTCGAACTCCATTTGTGGCATGCCTAGTGAATTTTTTATGGGTTTTTAATACAAAAAAAATATATATATATATCTCCGTACCAAGATTCATCACAAATACTGGTGATGATATTTAACTAGTGTTACTATGTTGATACAAAATCCGTTTACAAATGCAGTAGCTGTAAAACAGTGTTAGCATATACATTATCTAGTTAGCGAAAAAACGAAGTACCATTTGAAAAGAACTGCACTGTTGGACCATATGAAGAAAACGAGCAATGTGGTGATGGAGATGTGACAGAGAAGGGTAATGAAATTGTACTTGACAACTTCAAAAAGAAACCATATGAATGTCATTCCAATCAAAAGTGCACCTGATACTTTCCAATTCTTCCATAACAACACATCTGCGACTGCAAATTCAATTTCTAGTTTATTAGGATCATGACAATGAAGCTATATATGTAACCATAGGAAATATTTAGTTAGCAGCATTATGTCATAGCAATTCATTGGAAAGCACAATTAAATAGGATTATATTACGCTAAAATATGTTCTTCTGACACGGATAAATTGAAAACATTTGTTCATATTCTTATACGATAGAATAATATTGGTTAACTGATTAAATTAACCATTTATTAGTATTTTAAACTTTTAAACAATCGGTAATTTATCATATACGAGATTTTACAAATTAATATGTTCAATATTTTTTGCATTAAACACGCTACGACGTGGACACGTATTCAAAACTAAACACATGTTCGAATTGTGTCATGTCCATTGCAACAAGGCACTAGACACAAGCTTCACCCTTACAAATTCTTATTAGATAAAAGTCACAAAAATAAAGTATTGCATTTAATTAACAAAGTATCTTTGACAATTATGTGTCAAAATCTCATCAACCACCTAAGCTTTACTCATAATTAACGGTTATGATTATGATTCATATGCAATCTAAACTTACATGGCAAAATAGATTTGAGATCTGTTACCAGATGGCAATCCTTGGATATTGATAATCAATATAACTTAAAGCTGAATAGAATACTATTCACATTTAACTTTCTTCACAACTTTGCAAGTCATTCATGTTCACCACTACTACTGCTAGTTGTCAAAACATAATGCATGGTGCATAATTTAAAATGCCAAAACTTTTGATACTAATTTTCTTCATGAAACAAAGAGGGAAAGCCAACTTCAACAGATTGACTATAAATAATAGACAGTACCTTTTCCTCCTCCGAGAACTTCATGTATTGGCCTTACACGTCCAAACACCTTTGCTGAACGTGATGTATCGTATTCAGAATATGATGGACCATGACCTGTCATGGTTATTTTCAGAAGTTTGTGTCTATGTGCTGATGATAATATTTTCACCGAGTTATATATAAGCTGAGGGGGTTCTACGCTTGATAGTTAAGAAAGCTATGGTAAAGTAAGGAATGGCTTGGGGTTTGGCTTTGGGGTTGCTTTGGATGCCCGCTACTAATTAAGAAAGAGTTTTTGTTCTTATTCTGTTTAAGTCACTAATTGGTTCATTAAGAGTTGTACAAATACATGCGATCTACTCCAAATATGTAACCTACTAACCGGTATGACATAAAAGAAATACTCTAAAGTTTGGAAAATCATTAGTATTCCTAGAGTACAGTGACGTGGTGCTCACTTTTCTCACACACATGATAGATTCACCATTAACTTAACTAGATGATTTCTCGCGCGATGTGCGATACTTGATAATTTTGGTTGAAAATAATTTTTAATTTTTTTTAAGACCCATATATAATAATCATTTTGTTATATAGTATTTATGATGTTTCCCATAATGTTGTTGAATACTTTGAAACGGAATTTTCATAATTCATATTTTATAATTTTTCCTTATCTTAGAAGTAGTTTCCGACTATTGAGTGGGTGTTTATATATGTGTATATATATATATATATATATATATGAGATTGTAAGTGCATAGTTGTTAGAAATTTTTAGGAGTCTATACCATGGGTCCGTTTGGATAACACTTATTGTTGCTGAAAGTTGCTAAAAACTGATTGTTGTTGAAAACACTGTAGCAAAATAATTTTTAATATGTGAATAGTGTTGTGGGACCCACTTTTAATATTAAATATTGCGTGAACAGTGCACGCACAGTACATGCACAGTGAATTTTGTCCCCCAAAGTCAAAAGCCGCCCAAAAAAAAAAAAAAAGGGAGAAAACGTGAAACTGAAAACGTGCCACAACTTAACGTGCTATCCAAACCCATACAATATTATAAATTTAATATTTAAAATAATAAAATAACATTTAGATAAAAAGTAGACTTTATTTCTAAAACCGAACACTTCCTCAACCACTTCATTCTCACTACCAAATCCCAAGACCCCAATCTCAAACGTATACATGGCAAAATGGGTCTGAATTTGCTGACCCGACCTTGACCCTGAATTTTTTGACTTGAAGGAAAAAAACGGATAAACCCATGACCCAACTCATATTTTGTGGGTCAATTCAACTTAACCCGTAACTCGAACCCTTTTTAAAACTTTTTTTGTGTGTAAAAAAATTATAAAATTAAGACAATATTTGTTTAATAGTTTGATGTGAGCTTTAATGAAACAATTTATACCTTTACATAATAGCATGCAAATGAATTGAAAGATGAATGGTTGAAGTGTTCTGTAATAAGTAAAGATTTTTATATATCAAATAACAAAGTACATGCCAAGATAATCTGATTACAGTAGAGTTAAAAATATATATTTAAAATTATAGACATGTGCGGTGGTTTGTATCCAACTTGGATTTTTGGGCTTGGACCCCGAATTGACTTGGACTCTGGGTGGGGCTTATCCTACAATTGGAGGTCCAAGAAGCAGTTATTGATGTCACTGATGGAGTTTTAGTGTTACTTTGACACCAAACTACCTTGATATTGGCTCAATTGAGAAGGGTACTAAGCATCTGAGCCCTCTCCCTGAAATCTAAACAAGATTTCCTTCTCTTCGGGATGTATGTTTCCTCACTACTCTCATGTCTCGTTTTCCAAAATTTTCCAACACCTTTTTCCTACCTCTCCTCCCCTATTTATATCCCTCTCTCAGTGGGGTTGTCATGATGAGAGGATATTCCATATGTCAGTGGATCCCTCCATATTATATCACTAGTTAGAAGAGACCCACTTCTTACTGTTGACATGACCTCCTAGTAACTCATGCCTAACGCCAGTTATTGCTTGGCAAGTGGATTTCCCTAAGGCATTATCTCTTGATCATGGCATGTCTTGGGGTACTTAATTCATATATTCGGCCAACTCTAAACAGTTTGGCTAGTGGGCTGAGATGGGTTGAGACTATCCAATGAGTAGCCTGCAATTTAGGGCCAGCCTACTATCCTGGGTCCATACAATAGCCCCCCACGATGTAACTATTGCCTTTCGGGAATGACAAATGTCAGGTAATAAATGCGCCGAATTTGACAGCTTGCACTTCTCGCACGCATTGGGCCAACTATTAAGATCAATAATCAGGATTGCCTGACCAATTAGTTACCGAGGCGTGCGTGGATTGAAAGGCAAGAGTAGTTGGTAATTTTCCCACCCAAAGTATTAATTATTCCTCCCCTATAAATAGTGCTTGGGTTTCTCTGAATTACTTTCTCTATTTTATTTCTCATTTTCAAACTTCATACTAGAGTCTCCCAATTCCTAAGCCTCCTTCTTCCCAAGAGTATTCCTTCTCCTGAGAGTGTCCCACTTCTCCTCCTGAGAACGTCCCCCCCCCCCCTTTTTTTTTGCATTATTCCTTCTCCTGAGAGTGTCCCACTTCTCCTCCTGAGAACGTCCCCCCCCCCCCCTTTTTTTTTGCATTATTCCTGTTATAGGGTTTGCCCATTTAGTTAGAAATGATACTGCCATAGAGGCCTTTAAGACCAAATACAATATTCCTCGAGACATATTCATTGAATATTGTCCGGGGAGAATATAGAGCATCAGAAAGTGCCGAGGGTGATCTATATTCCCCTTATGGCCATCCTAGAAGGTGGGATTAGGTTCCCTTTAGACCCTTTGTCACTAAGAACCCTTAGGCTTTATGGGCCCAACCTCGACTAGTGTCTACCAACTTTTATAGGGTGATGGGCTACGTTAGTTAAGTAAATAGGCTCTATAACCTAAGACTCACCCATCATGACATGAACTTCCTCTATAGTTTATTGTGGTAGCCTTAAGAACGGTTACTACCTTAAAGTCTGGGACCGATGAATAAGGTTGATTTCTTGCCTCTCAGACTCTAACAAGAATTCCTAAAGGGAATTCATAAAGGTGAGTAGGAATTGGCTTGCCGATAAGCTCACTTGCCAATTTCTCCTCAGAGGGTAGGTTGGTAACCCTAAAGTTTTATTTTTTGAATTTTTTTTTTGAACTTGCTGTATTTTATATTTTTTTTTTACTAATTGTTTTTCCTCGACTTTTCATTGTAGATTCCAGGCATACGAAGCTAAACCTTGCTTTGTCGAAGTTTGAGATCTAAATAGGATCCTATATTTTGAGGTTTTTGTACACATTGACAGGTAGCTCCAAGGGTGAGTTTCGAACATGAAGACAGAAGGTATAAGATAATTAAGGACAAAAACCTAGCCTCGGCCTGACCTCGTCATCGACTAGGTGGAAACCTAACTAATGACAGAAACCTAGCCTCAGCTTGAATCTGATCACCGACTAGGTGGAAACTTGACTCGGGACAGAAGCCTAACCTTGACATAATTTCAGTCACCAATTGGGTAAAAACCTAAGTAAATTAAAAAGAGGGGAAGCAGTGTAAGTATGGCTGAGCGTCATGCAAACACCCGTCGTTTTCTTTTTATCAACAATTAAGTGTCATGTCATCGAGGTAAAAAGCAAGTAAATAATTCTATGCACCAAACGTGCAAACAACCTCGGGCAGTGGAACTTAGGATAGGTCCTTGAACGGGGAGGTCAGAGGGAGGTTTATGGCATTAAGAGTGGCCACCCATCCCTCCAAATACCCTGCCAGCCTAGCCTCCCTTGTGACCTTGGCGGCGAAACACTTGGCATCGTCAAAGCTGATATCATAGTTAACTTGCTCGACCTGCTCCAAACTCTTCTTAGTGGCCGTAAGCTCTTCGTCTCAAGCCATGATAACATTCAAAGCTTAAGCCGGCTTGGTGTCAAATTCCAATACCTTCCTTTTCAAGACCTCCACCTTCTGATTGGTAGAGTCTCGTGCTCTCTCGATGGCAGCCAGCTACTTCTTAGCCTGAGCAACATCTTGGGTCTTCTCTTGGAGGGTGGACTCCATGACTTGCTGTAAGGCCTTCTTGCCGTCTGCCTCTTCATTGGCTTTCTTCAGCTGATCTTCGAGTAGATGCACCACTTGCGTGGCTTGTAATCTGGGAAAGAACACGATTGTGTCGAGGCTAAAAGACAATATAGATTAAGTTATTGAAAAATGGCCAAAAACAGTTACCACTATGGAGTGCTACTTAAGGTTGAGGACAATATCCTTATCTGCAATTTCCTCATAGAAATGCATGTCATTGGGCAATATTAAGGCCTTCTCGAGGCTTTCAGCCACCCACCCACCTGAGCCCTTCCTCTACATTCATATGAACATTGTGGTAGGAATGGGCTCTTCACCCAATGTGAAGGATTGGTGGTAGCCTAAAGGGTGGGGGTAGGGGATGAGGCCCCCCCTATCCTGACAGTTGGTGTGGGGTCGGCCAACCCTTTAGTAGGGATGCTTGGCTAGGAGACTAGTGGATTGGCTATAACAAGGATAGTAGAAGCATTACGCCCCACAGGTTGAGCTCCGGCCTGGCCCCTTGAGCTTTCAACAAGAGGTCTTTTCCGTCTATAGACGGGGGCTACCATTTCGAGTCGAGGAGGAGATGCTCGCCCTACGAGAACTTGGGCTCCCGAGAAATAATCTGACAATTGAACGTCCCTTCGTTGGACCATCGCCTTGGCAGCTTGAACTTTCTCAGGCTCGTTCACGGGAGTATGCCAGACTTTTGCTTGGAAAACTAGGTCCCCCGAACCATTGTTGAATGGCTCTAGGGATTCGGCCCTTCTCCTGCAAAAGCCTCTTTGCCGAGCCTCGTTCTTCAAGATTTCAAGCAGGTACCCCTTCAGCCGTACATCTATGTATGACAATAGGGGGTGCTTTGCCCAAAGTAAGTCTCCTGGATCTTGAACCCAGTGTAGGGGGGGTGCAGCTGAGAATAAGATGCGAATCTCGAAGTTACCTATTGATGTGTATAAACACCTTAAAACATAGGATCCTATTTAGATCTTGAACTTCGACAAAGCCAAGGTTCGACTTCATATGCCTGGCATGCAGAGGAAAAACTGTTAGTAAAACAAAATATAAAATATAGCAATTTTTTTTTTAAAGAAAAAAATTAAAAAAAATAAAACTTTGGGGTTACCAACCTGCCCTTCGAGGAAAAGTCAGGCAAGAAAGCTTATCAGCAAGCCAGTTCCCACTCACCTTTATGAATTCCCATTGGGAATTCTTGTTAGAGTCCGGAAGGTAATAAATCATCCTTATTTGGGGGTTTCAAACTTTGAGGTAGTAGCCGTTTTTAAGGCTACCACAACAACTATAGAGGAAGTTTATGTCATGGTGGGTGAGTCTTTGGATGTATAGCTAATTTAATCGGCTAACATTGTTGACCACCCTATAAAAGTTGGGCAAACACTAGTTGAGGTTGAGCCTGTAAAACCTAAGGGTTCCTAGTAACAAAAGGTCTAAAGGGAACCTAACCCCATCCTCTAGGATGAACATAAAGGGAATAAAGATCACCCTCGGTACTCTTTGATCCTCTATATTCCCCTCCGAACAGTATTTAATGAACATAAGGGGTTAGAAGACTTACGAGGGTAAGGGACGTTCTCAGGAGTACTCTAGGGAAGAAGGAGGCTTAGGACTTGGAAGGCTTGAGTATAAAGTTTGAAAATGAGAAATGAAATAGATAAAGTAAATTAGAGAAACCCAAGCACTATTTATAGGGAAGGATTAATTAATGCTTTGAGTGAGAAATTTATAAACCACTCTTGCCCTTTGATCCATGTGCATGTTGATAACTGAATGGTCAGGCGATCTTGACCATTGATCTTGACAGCTGGCCCTACGCGTGAGAGAAGGGTAGGCTATCAAATCCATTGCATTTATTACCTGACATTTGGCATTTTCGAGAGGCAATAGTTACATCAAGCACAATCCCCCATGTGCCAAAGACATGACCATGATCCCACTCCCATGATCTGGAATTGGGATCGTGGGGGGCTATTGTATAGATCAAGAATAATAGGCCGACCCTGATTTACAGGTCCACTCATTGGATAGTCTCAGCCCATCTCAACCCACTAGCCGAACTGTTTGGAGTTGGTTGAACATATGAATTAATTACCCCAAGACATGCCGTGATCAAGAGATAATGCCTTGGGAGAATCTATCTGCCGAGCAATAACTAGTGCCAGACACAAGTTACTAAGAGGTCATGTCAATAGCAGGAAGTAGGTCCCCTCTTACCAGTGATATGATATAGAGGGACCCACTGACATATGGAATATCCGCTTATCATGACGATCCCACTGTTGGGAGAGGGATGTAAATAGGGGATGAGAGGTAGGAAGAAGGGGTTGAAAAATTTTGGGAAGCGAGACATGAGAGTAGTAAGGAAACATAAATCCTGGGAAGAAGGAAATCTTGTTCAGATTTCAAAGAGAGAGCTAGGTTGCTTAGTACCCTTATCGGCTGAGCCAAGATCAAGGTAGTTTAGTGTCAAAGTAACACTAAAAATTCATCAGCGACATCAATAACCACTTCTTAGACCTCCTATTGTGGGATAAGCCCAACCCAGGGTACAAGTAAATTGCGGGTATAGGCCTAAAAGCCCAAGGTTGTTGGGGACGGACCACCACAACATGTATGAGACATATTCATTAGTGTTAAAAAGAGTGAAGCCATACTATCATTGAAATTAGCATAAATTATGAATTCTTAAGCCTATTTTTTTAGCAATTCATGCCCAAAATAAATGTCTTTTCAAAATAAGTTATGATATTTCTTGGAATATGTGTTGCTTTTTAACAATTCATGTCCAAAATAAAACGGTTTTTCAAAATAAATTATGTTATTTTTTAGAGTATGTGTTACTTAATAATGATATAATATTCATAAAAAAAGACCATGTATAAATAAGTAAACAATCAAACTTTAATGTATATACTCAAATTGAAATAGAGTGTCAACCACAATTGATAATAGATTATAAAATTATTTTTTAAGATTGTAAATTTCTTATATGTTTTCATTCTTTGTCAAATTAGTTATACAATAAGGCATTTGTCATTTTTTTTTTTTTTGGTTATGTTTTGGGATATTGATATTGTGTAGAAATGAAACTTATATATTTGTTTTATTTATCCTTTGTGCTATTTTGTTTTGGTTAGTAATGTTAGGATTTTTATAATTTTAAAATTATTGAACAAGTATTAATTTGTTTAGCTGTGCTCGTTCTTGATATGAGCGGTGAATTCAAAATAATGTATTTCACATCAAGTAATTTGTTGCATGACTTTCCAAATGGCAAATACATGTTGTTTTTTTTTTTTTTTTTTAAATCAAGTGAAAAATATGGGTCAACCCAACCCAACCCGCAACCCAATTCACTCAACCCAAGTTTGACTAGACCCGCTCATTTGCCATGTCTACTCAAACACTTTGTTCATAATCTAAATGAATCAAAATTATTTGTGTACAAAATTAAAGAGAACGTAATCAAACAAAGAAAAATTAGCTAAATATACTTCCATCTATCAATATTTAATTGGCTCTAACATGGCCTTTATATCCTTTTAAAAAAATAAAAAACAAAGAGAATTCTAAAATTCAAGAAAAGTATAAGCTAAAATTGAGAGAGATGATCTTGTATTATTAATTTTACACATGAGCTTTATCTTTGTATAGAGAAGTAGTGCACACTAATTAACTAACAATAGTATATCAAAACCGTACCAACAAATTAAATAATATGAAACTAATCCTAACAAACCAAAATAACTATAATTAACAACACTAACAAAAGTAATAGAAAAGATACAAGTGGATAAGTGCTACACGTTAAAGATACATGAGAAAGAATATAAAAATTATGTGAAGAACTACTTCATTGTTGCTTTGATGGAGAGAACTAGCAATATGATTGTGATTTGTACACCGTTTGCACACTATTCTTGAATAGCTACAACTAAACTTGAGGTTGTAACTAAAGCTGAGATAATCTTGATTCAAAACAAAGAAAATCCAAAAATAATCATCATTTTTTACTTTTATAGTCGAGGCTCATACCAATATTACACTAAATAGTAGTAAAAAATTACCAAAAAACCAAGAAATTATGAGGGCTAAAACAAAATAAATAAGCACCTAAACTATGGCATAAAGATGAGAGATTATGGGTAGGTGTATAAAAAGCCGCATAAGTACAAGAGATGAAATTGGTGACTGGAAATACGAAAAGTTTTATGGTTTATGAGAAAGAGGAAAGTCTTGAAACAATAAACCCAAGAAAATAAAGAGCCTTTTATCTTCTAAATTTTATTTAGTCCTTAAATATAATGTGGCACTTGAGAAATGTTCTAATACAATGAATCTAAAGAAAATAAAGAGTTCCTATCTTTTGATTATTTTTTATAGGAATTATCTTTTAATTTCAATTAGTCCTTATCTTTGATGTAACATTTGAGTAAAGAATTTATGTGAACAAATTCTTTGTCAAAGAGAGTATCACATGACAGAACTTTATGCTCTTTCATATGAGATCTCTACTTATATATATATATATATATATATTGATGAATAGTGGGACTTACCATTAATATAAGTTACTCCGAAAGTATATAATAATCTATATATATATATATAAAACCGAAACTTTTAAGCTCTCACAATTTTCCACGTCAGCACAATATTAAAAAAAAAAATCTAAAAGCCTAATTAAAACCCGAAAATTTCCTTCACCCCAAAACCAAAACCCGATTAAAAAACACTCTTCCCCCGTTAACGCAAACACAGTAACACAGACTCATCAAACTCCCTCTCTTCTTCTTCACGAAGTCCCATCTCCTTCTTCAAACACACAATTTCCTTCATGCCTCTCTCTGCATACATGTTCCCCTGCCTCCAGTCTTTTTACCTTCTTTACCTTCATTCCAAGCTTTCTTCTGTCGTTTAAACCAATATCGTTTGTAAAGAAAGGCCAGCCCATCAACATGAATCGATACCCTTCATTCAAAATCTGTTTCCTTTCCAGGTGAGTTTCTATTTAATAATATATGTTTGCAATCCAATTTGGGTATCTTATTTGATTATTCTCTTTTTTATTTTATTTTATATATAGACGATCTTCCTTTTATTCAAAACATACAAAGTCTTTCATATGTTATTCAAAATCCAATTTTGTTTGACAAATTTACCAGCTTTCTTGCTTTTTCTCTCTGTAATTCTTTCTCTTTCTCATGTTTTGTTGGTATAATGGTTGAGAGAATGATGTAAGAATTGATATCCTTTGTGAAAATAGGCCAACCCTAAGTGTTTGACAAAATGTCTCAATGAAATTGAAATCTATTGTTGTCGAATAATACGTATTTGACTATATATATATAGACTAAATTATTTACATGAATTTACTATTTTTCAAATAGCAAGGGCTAGCGTGGATGAATTTGCTTTCGATGGAATTTGCAATATCATGTTTGCATGTTGGTTGAGGAAAATTGTTCTATTAAAGGCTACCAACTTTTACGGACTATGTTAACAGAGGCGTTGTTAACCAGCAATGTTGGCCTGTTTTAATTGTGTGATTGTTGCTCTCTTTATTGCGTCTGTCCTGCTTCTTTGTTATTGTTGTTGTTTTTGTGTTTTTATTTATTTTTAAATGAAGTATGAGTTTTTAGGCAAAAAAGCCTTTGTAATAATTTAGTATGTATCTGTTTGTAATAATTTATTATGTATCTGTCCTACTTCATTTGCTTTGCTATGTTTTGGTGAGGCTTGAGGGGTTAATGGTCCTCTGTTTTGTTCGTTGGTTCAGTTTTTGATTGTGTAATATGTACTTACAAGTTACTTTTTCTAATTCCTTAAAAGCTACTACTTGAAATGGCCGGGATGCTTCAACGGTTGTAGATGCGGTGATGAATGTAAGGTCCAAGACTATCCACCTCTCGACCCAACTGATTGAGAAAGAGTTGATCAACTTAATCTACTGTTGTTAATTAATATGGGATTCTTTTATAAGAGACACAAGAGGTATATTATATATATATATATATATATATGTTGATGGTTAAATACAAGTTCATTTCAGGTACAAGGAGGGCAGAAAGCCAGGTTCATGATTAAACATTCAAGGTACGAAATATATGATTCATGGGCAGTTTCAACTTCAATTTGATGATGGATTTTCAATTTTAGAATTATTGCATGTGTTGCAAATCTATATCTAAAGTGAGAAAATTTAATATAGAAAGATTTTTAGAATGATGATTAATTTTCTCCACCTTTGTAACGTGAAATAATTTTTTTTTTTTTTTTTAATGATTGGGAAGATCACCAATCTATTTGTAACCAAAAGAAAAGGAGAATTAAATCGTGCGGATGGGTCTTTGAGTTTATTTCTACCCAAAATCAAATTAAAAGGTTTCTGATCTTTTTTTTTTCTTTACTTTATAAATAAATATTATATTTGTATAATTAAAAGTGCTGAAAGCTAGAAGTTTGAAAAGCACCATAAGAAAAATTGATAGGTCTGCGGTGGTGGTTTATTTGTTTGGCTTGAAAGAAATGCTTGTGTATTTTGTAGTAATGTCAAGTTTGAGGCAGCATTAAGCCATTAAGGCCTTAGTTGAGTTTCCCATAATTGAGGGTTTTAGTTTGATTCTTTGTAAGTTTAGTTGTAGCAAAAAACACTTTAAACTTAAGATTGATTTCTATTTTTCATTATGTGAATTAATGTTTCATATCAAGATTAATATTTCATATCAAGGATAGGAACTATAAGACTCCATCCTAATGTAAAATCAAAAAGGAAGAGAAAAAGAATAGTTTACATCTTTATACACAATAGTTTTCCCGTGCATGCACGGGTTAGCGACTAGTATATATATATTGATGAATAGTGAGACTTACCATTAATGTAAGTTACTCCGAAAGTATATAATAATTACTCAAAAAATCTAAACTACTTGCAAATCCCACTATTTGCGGAAATTTTACTTTAGTTTGTTAGAAAAAAAATAATATAATAATAATAACTCTCAGTGTTGTTGTCGGTTCAAATAGATTTTCTATATTATCAATTTAGAGCTATTAACCCTCAAAGTCAAAAATTGACAAAATTGTCCGTCTCTTCTCAATTTTGTCATTTGTGAGATTGGTCACATGAAATGCACTTAAATCAGTTGATTGTTATGGCTAAATTATAAATAACATCCTATTAGTTTGGATTATTTTCATTTCCATCCCTATAGCTTCAGTTTTTCCAAGTGAGCTCCTTAACTTATAACTTGTTTCCAATATAGCCATTCCATTCACCTCCATCCAGTCTGTGCCGTTAACCAAAACAAAACGGTGTAGTTTTACTAATTTTTTAGATTCTAATACAGGAAAAATGTAAGAAAGTAACTTTAAAGTTTAAACTAATTTAACATTTTTTTTAATTCTAAAATTCATTTAGGAAAAAGAAGAAGAAGAAGATCCGGGATAAGGCCAAAGAAGATGATGGCGAGAGTCCTAAACTTGTTTTTTTTTTTTTTTTTTTTTTTTTTTTTTTTTTTAAAATTTTGCTAATTCCTAAACTTGAATGATTCTCACCAATGATGTTTTAGAGCATGAAGGTGTGTGGTTATGGAGGGTAATTCTTACATGCTCCGGGAGCAATGCTCCAAGAGCACTTAAGTTTTTTCCAGTTATGGGAGGCAGAGACAATGTATGGTTGAGAGGCAAAGACAATTTGATGGATTTTGGTGAAGAGGGCGACACAGAGAGTGAAGTAGGTGTCAGATATATGAGAAGACCACTCCACGCCTAGGAATAGGATGAAGTGGAATTGGTAAAGTGCTAGAAAATGATTGACTTGTCTCAAATTTAGTTTGTTTGATTTTATATATATATATATATATATATATATAGAAAATGAATTGTAGAGTTTCACTAATGTTTAAATTTAAGTTTCTTGCTTTTTTATAGTTTTGAAAGCTAATTTTTTTTAACCATGTGATTTTGTAGCAATTAACAAGGCAAAGTGGATGGATGTAGACGAAAGGGTTACATTGGAAACAAGTTGGAAGTTGAAGGATTTATTTAATTGACAATATTAAAATTATAGGGGTGAATATGAAATATATCAACATGTGGTAAGCCTTACTTTCAAGGTTAATCCATTTTTCCTGTTTGCATTGTAGGACTAGGATCTAGCTATAATTGGGAGTATATATATATATATATATATATATTAGTGTAGAGTTTGTTTCTTGTGGTTCATTGAAAACGTGGAAAGGCTCTATAATATGAAAAATGTTATATGTTCTTTTGGTTTGATTTCAATTGATCATAGAAACATTTTTAGCATAATTATAAACCCTTTTATTGGACGATTTGGAAATGCCACATTATTTTTTTTTTTTTTTGGGGGGGTTAAAAAAATGCAACGTTAATTTCATTACTTACAAACACTACACAAATCGATATGAAATGACGCAAAAAATGTGACATGGCATTTTTGTGGCATTTTGACCATTCTAGGTATAACAATAATGCCTTCAGCGAGACTTGGACAAAGAAACAGGCACACTCGGGCAAAATTTACCTGCGTCAAAGGATCGATTAATTGAGTTTAAGCCATGGGCGGCGCTAGCCATAGCTAAAAATTTTAATTGTTTTAATCCTCTAAAATAAAATTTTGAACACTTTAATCCTAATTTTTTGTAAGCACAACTAAAATAACCTTAAATATAATCCTTTTACCAATATCTTGGCAATTAAAAAAAAAAAAAAAAGCCCAACAACCGGCCAATTTAATCTAAAATCTTGAAAATAAAAATTAGTTGTTGAATTTAAAGTGCTTTTAATTTGTTATTTGTTGAGTGAGGACAGGGCGCGTGAGATAGGCCAAGAGTGATTGATGAAGACAAAAGCAAATGTTAACACAACAAAAATTTTCTTAGTATTTATTTGGGAATAATTTATCTAACTTCTTCCTAAAAGTATAAAATAAGTAAAAGCTCACATGAGACCTACAAATAGTAGAAAAAAGATGAAGTAATAAGTTGGTTTATAATCAAGACCCAAACAAACTTAATACAATTACAAAGAACAATAGTTGTCAAAGTTGAGTTGAATTGTTAAATACAAGAATTGTAAAGAATTAAAACAAACTAATAGATAAAAGAATTTTGAGCAATAATAATTAAAGTTCACTTAGTGATAATAATTAATATGTTTATTGTATTTGAAAATAATGGATGATTTCCAAGATTTCATCTTAGTAATAATAATTAGTATGTTCATTGTATGTATTATGAAACTATATGCCAAATGAACTAATAGTTTATATTTTATTTTCTTACTAATACTATAGACAAATTTGTAATAAAGAAACATCGTAGGCCACAAGATTCAATTTTTATCTAAGATTTATCTTCTTATTCACCTCCCTAGAAAAAAAATCCTAGAACCGTCACTGATTTAAGCTGTATCATACTTCTACTTCCTTACCTTTCAATGAGACCAACATCTTGGCCGCCCCCAGGTACATTTTGGTATAAGATAAACTTTGATGGGGTTCTTTTCCACACAAATAATCTTGATGGAATTTGAGTGGTCATTCGCAATGCATCTGGATTGGTTATGACCTCACTATCTCAACAGATTCCTTTGCGTCATACTATCCTTGAGGTTGAAGCACTGGTAGCAAGAAGCCCTTCGGAGTTTGCTCTTGAGATACTCACCGGTGCCCTTCGGAGTAACTGTAACTCCCTGGCACAATTTGGTTATATTGTGAAAGTGTGCAATACTTTGCCTCTTTTTTCTTAGTTTTTAATTTTTTTTCATGTACATAGGCATTAGGCATTGTAATTCTGTTGCTCATTTATTTGCGAGACTAGGGCCTATTTGGTTAGAAATTTCTAGTACCGTTGTATAAGTATTGTGAAAATACATGTAAGTTAAAAAGTATTGTAGAAATACATGTTATGGTATTTAAACATTGAAAACTGTTGTTTAAACACCCCTACCAAATACCCAATCTCCCCAATTATTAGCCTAGATGAAAGATGTTTCTGATTTACAAAGCCTCCCTTAATAAAAAGATTTGTCCTTCTTCTAAAAAAGAAAAGGTGTAGCAACAATGCCATATATAGAATTAATCTCATTATTTTTCACAATATGTGAAGTGGCAAATTGTGGTTAGTGTAATATTACTTTTATACTGGGCAAGGACTATAATGAACATTGATTTTGTTTTATAGACTTAATTATACTAAACATAAAATTTTTAATAAGTTAATTTCTTTTTGTGTAGATAAGAACTCGCTATCCTAAGAGTTGTTAAATGAGATTTGTTTTGGTTATTTATACAACCAATAATGCATGCACCATGGAACAAGAAAAGGACAATAATTTCTATATCTTTAATGAAAGAGTGGTACCTGAATTGAATATTCCATCAAACATATGTTATTATAACAATGGCTGTTTCTATGTTCATCAAAAAAAAAAAAAAAAAAAAAAAAAAAAAAAAAAAAAATAGAAGCTTTATTGATACTCAAGTGGCTCACTCTGACCAACGTTATCCTGACAAGGGGTTACCTCTCCATTAATGCGGCCAGGGGGGTTAGTTGAGTGCATTAAATGCGAGAGTGACAGCTTACCTTGGGGTTAGCCACTCCCCGAAATCACTCTTGTCAGGCCGAGGACAAGGTGTCCTCGGCGTGGATTCAAGAGAATAGGCTTCCCCCCTTTCTCCTCAGAAATAACTTGCGCTCCTCGGCATGGGCCTTGGGCCTGCTATATGAAGGACTGAGGCTATCAGGCCCACGGACCCCACAAACATGAACATATTTGACGTTTCTCTTTTTTTGACTGAATTCTGAATACATGAACATGTTTCTCACAAGCATACAACCTGAACTCTCAAAGTCTGATTTTAAAGATTTCTATTTGTTCTTATAAAAATATTAAAATTATTACAATTTATTAATATATATATATATATATATACAAGTAGCAAAGAATGTATAGATGCTAATAGAATTATAGAACCACTCTTTTTTGCTAAGTAGTGTTGTATATTTTGGGAGTCGGAATTCTTGGTATAATGAGTTCTATTTAGGACAAATTATAACTTTAACCAACTTGTCGTTTAACAGAAATTTAAGTTGCCTATTTATAGTTGAGAATTCCATGAAGTATGTGTCTTGCTAGATTCTTTTTGATCTTATTTGATTTTGTATTTTTATATTTTTGGAGAAAAACATAAAAATAGAGCAAAATTACATATTTAGTCATGTTTTTAATAGAGGTGAGTTACGGAACTCTAATTGAGTTAACTTTGATAGGTAAAGTGTCAAATTTCAAATCATAAGCAGACAACTTAAATTTAGGCTAAACCATGAGTGGGTAAGTTGTAATTTGCCCCTTTATTTATCTACTTTTTTCCTAAAAAATAGTTTTTTTTATATATATTTTTTATTATTTTGGGTTGAATGAGTGCACTTGTGAAACAAGAACAGTTAATATTTTCATTGAGTAATTATGCAGTATGAGCATCCACAATAGTGATGCTAAAAAGCTAAAAAACTATTTTTAGCACCACCATATAAAAAAAAGGCACTACAATAGTGGTGCTATAAGTAGATATTTTACCTACCTTGCTACAGTGCACAACTATATATGGTTGTGCACTGTAGCTGAAAGCTAAAAAAAAAAAAATCTACCTCTAATTAAAATATTATTTGTTCGTTTTTTTTTTTTTTTTTTTTT